>NW_003852471.1:1762765-1778234 GCF_000181295.1 Otolemur garnettii | reverse complement strand
AAAAAAAAAAAAAGTATTTCTTTACTAAAGATAACACCAAAGTAAGGTTTCTTATGAAAACAATGTACTTAAAAGTAGATTTAGAAACCTATAGTTTGTTTCCCTAGCAGCTCTTAATAATTTTGGGAAAAGAAGAATTCCATAAACTTCTTTATATGAATTGAAGAATTTTAAAGTTTAGAAGTTCTAAGAAATGGGAGAAGTGAGTTTCTACATCTTACTGTGAAGTAACTAAATCAAGGTTCTAAGTTTCCAAATATGAGTTGTAATAGGAAATGATCATTTTCAAACACTTTTGTGGAATTTTTCATATCCAATCAGTGCCTTGCATCTTCTAGTTAGTTTTTTTTCATCTTCCAAGCAGCAGACTCTTTAGAAAGTGTGAGCACGGATGCAAGAGGAAATCAGAGAATGAGCTCAAAAGAAAAGATTGCATTTCCTTTTCTGGTTTTTTAGAAGAGAAAGGTTTCTGGGTAGCTGGGGAGTAGGGAGAAGGTAGGAAAGCAGGAAGAGATTCTCCCAAAGCTAGCATGGACAGAAGTGACTCTTTCTGTCCCAAGATAGTGATGATTAGATGAATTACGGGTTTTTTTAAAAAGCTAAGTTAACTAACCTAATTTTTATTAATTTAGGCTTTACCTTCTAAAAGGCCTTTATATCTTTATAGTTCCTCAGATGATTGTGATTGTAGATGTAATCTTCTTTTCTATCCATTTGGATGTTACAGTCTCTCTGGTTTAAGCTCATTTAACACTTTTAAAGATGTTCTTGGTGTTTGCTTTTCAGGAAAGCCTTTCTTGCTACTTTCCACCTTATTCCTCTGACTTTATCCAGACTTGCCTTCGGCCACCATTCATTTTTTTCTCTTTTGTTCATAAATATTGACCTGCACAGTTTCCTTTCCCATCTTTAAGTTTTCATGTACATATGTCAAAAAAAAAATGCCACTTAAGGGCAAGAATTTTCTTGTGATATTTTCTTGTCCTATTCATTGCCTTTTCAGAGCCTAGAACAGTGTCTGGCACGTGGCAGGAGCTCAAAAATTGGTTAATTAATGAGTATTTCCACTTTAATTAAATAAAAACAAAGCTAATGTCTTTGATCTTCATTGTCATAGGCAAAAAGATTATTACTGTGGTTGTTGCACTGTTCAAGTCATTAAGTATGTTGTTGGTGCACTGGATTGGAATCCGATTTTGGAGTACGACTTTTAAAAAAAGCACCGTACTCTAAATCTAATTAATAATGTAGATGCAGCATGCAGGAGGCTTTTCCCTAGACATTCAGAATTTTCAAAACCTCTTTTCAAAACCATTTCTTTTGCTCATAGATCTTCCATTCACTTAAGAGAACTTCGCAAGTCATAACTACAAAGTTGGATGGACTGGAACCAAATATAGCATATTGTCCTTATTATTTTCTTATAGGCCAGTACAGCAACCAACATGCTTCCAGTTTAAATATATATATGTGTGTGTGCGTGTGTGTGTGTGTACACATACATATGTATGTATGTATATATAAAAAATCATTTGACAGAATCAGTGTCTGGATGTTACATAGTATTAGAGTCCCTCCTGAGAGTCTCTGGTTCATGATGCTCTGGCATTTCCCATTTCTCTTGGGAAGAATATGGTGTTAATAAGCTGTGACTAATAACCAAGCTGCAGAAAGACTGCTGTGCCCTTTTTCCATTCATTTCCCACAAGATAAATTACACATACTGTAGCAAGGTTAGGAGACAAATTACATATATTGCAAATTCCTGTGAGAAATCTCTCTTTGTCTAGCAATTATATATATTTGCTGCTTGAAGTTTCTTTTAGAGGATAGAAAAAAAGCTTGTCTTGTGTCCAAAGGAGGTTGAGGGTGTTATGATTCAATGTCACCCTTGAACCTACCTCAAATGAACTAAGAACTATTATTGGATGTCACTTGGGGTTTTTGGTTTCTGTTCCAAAAAGGGTAATAAAACACGTTGGAACATATTTCTCCATTGAAATGATTGCTTGGTAATGCCCCTTAAGCTTGTCTATGAGTTGTAGGCAAAGACCTCTGTTTGCCCAAGGACCAAGTAAGCTTGATTAATTCAGCTGTCTAGGTGCTTGGACTTTTAAAGAAATATCACATTTCTGGAGGACTGAAGGCAGTATGTGTAATATCTGGCTATCACTTAGGATTCTTGATTAGGCAATAAAGTGATAGTAAAATCTTTTTGAATGGTCTCTGCCTCTTAATATCCTAAAACTTTTCTCTCAGTTTCATGGAACTAAGCAAAGTAAGGTCTGGCTAGAGAAATGTCAGCCCCCAATTTACATAGGTCCTAAGACAGTAGAAGAACTTATCACCTCCCCTTGTAAATCACTTGTATACATGGAACCATTATCTATACACTAAGTAGATATGCCATTCTGAGCTCTGGGCCGCCTACCCACCTACCTAACATCTCCGTCTTAACGTAAATAAAATGGAGATTTTTGATAGTATATTAATGAAAAATTGGCATTGTTTATTTATCTTCTAGATATGTTAGATTCTGAAAGAGATGTATTAAAGTCTCTGAACATAAAAGTATCTTATCATATATATGTATTTTTTTCAGTTTTTTGCTGGGAGCTGGGTTTGAACCTACCCCCTCAGGCATATGGGGCTGGTGCCCTACTCACTGAGCTACAGGTGCCACCCTTATCATATTTTTTGATAGACATACCTGATAGTTTTTGAACATGAATTTAGTTACTATGTTGTCTGATGCATGGACTTCTGACTGCAATATTTGCTCCATAGTAATGCCTGTTAGAATAACATATTATCTCTTTGTCCTACTTAGTTTCTTACATTACATTTTGAATGATATTACTACTGCTCTTCATTTTTTAAAATTTAAAACTCTTAGCATCTCTTTGACCATCTCTATATTTTCTAAATCTATTTATCATATTGTTTATTATAAAAAGTAAATAACACTTTAAAACCCAACTTGACATGCTGCCCCCTTCATAAAATAAATAAATTGATTGTATTTAGTGTATAAAGTAATATACTTGATTTTTTTTTTTTTGAGACAAAGTCTCACTTTGTCACCCTCAGTAGAGTGCCGTAATGTCACAGCTCACAGCAACCTCCAGATCTTGGGCTTAGGTGATTCTCTTGCCTCAGCCTCCTGAGTAGCTGAGACTACATACTTGAGTTTACTTCTTTAATATTTCTGGGTAATACTATTTATCTTAGCTTTTTTATTATACTTTTCTATGGGTGTGATAAAAAATTATGAAACATTTCAAAAATGCGTGTGCCATCCATGTGAAGGAGTCGTGCCAGACTTTCATGATGTTATTTCAGTTTTGATCTCTGAGCTGCCACAGGGTCAAGTTTCTTTGAGTTTCTCTTTTCAAAATTAAATTCTGCTTTCCTTTCCCAGGGCTGTTCTCCTGCTCTACTTGAGCTAGAATCCTGGGCATTAACTCTCATTCCTGCCTCATCCTCTCAGCCACATCCAGTCTTTCAAGAAGCCCTGTCAACTCTGTCTCCAAGTATCTGTCCACCTCACCTCCCACCTAGTTAACTACAGTAACCTCAACTGATTTCCCATTGTCCAGTGAGCAAAGAAAATGCATAATACTCTGAAAGTTCTCAGATGAAATTCCTCTTTGTATTTGTCTTGTTCCCCCTTAAAATATTTTCCATACAACATTTAAAAAAACTAATATTATTATTATTTTAATAAATGTAGGAGGCATAAGTGTTTTTTGTTACATGGATGAATTATTTAGTGGTAAATTCAGGTCTTAGTGTACCCATCAGCACAATCATGTAAAGTTGAACCCAGCAGATAATTTTTGATCCCTCACCCTCCTCCAACCCTTCTCTTTTCTTAGTTTCCAATGTCCATTGTGTCATTTTATGTTCATATAACCCATCATGTGAGAACATGTGATATTCCTTTTTGCATTCCCAAGATACTCCATTTAGGATCATAGTCTCCGGGCCCACCCAGTTTGCTACTAAAGACATGATTTCATTCCTTGTTATGGCTGAGTAGTACTCTAGGATGTTTGTATGCCACACTTTTTTCTTTGTCTATTCATTAGCTGATGAGCACTATGTTGATTCCATATCTTTGTAATTGTAATGTGCTGTGATAAATGTTCAGGTGCAGGTGTCTTTTTGGTATAATAACTACTTTTCCTTTAGGTATATGATAAGTAGTGCAATTGCTGGAGCTCTTGGGGTGCCTGCCCACCTTGGACAGAGCACCTGTCATATCCAGCATTCCACATAGTCTAAGGCTCACTTTTTCCCTGCTGAAATGAAGCAGTAAGTGTTTTCCTGTGCCCCAAGGACAAAATACCACCTTTTTTTGTGGAAAGGTGGGGCAGGAAGTCCTCTCCCTGAACTACAAGCTGTCTATCCCTTCTGTGAGGAGCCTACCTTCCCTGGGGGCAAGTTACTGACACAACCACACCTCCCTTACCGAAGCGTTTTGGCCACAGCTCAGCCTGGTAGCTCAACACAAAATGTGTTGGTTTGCCTCCCCTGCAACTAAGCTAGGGTGGGAGCTGGGAATCTGGGTGCTTTTGTGCTGTGAACAACTTCTAAATCCTATAGCCTCCTATCTCTGCAAATCTTGTCAAGAGAAACCCATTCCTCCTGTTGCAGGCTCCAAATTCATCTGCCCTTCTCTTGCCTGAGCATTCTTCTAGAGCAAGAGAGCCCTCCATTCCTCATCATCATAGTCAGCCCCTGACTCAGGGAGGCTTCAGAGCAAGTTTGACAGGTTGGTCTCATTCAGTCTCCTCAGGACTCAAGTACATCATTCTGGGTCATGAGATCTGGAGATTACCTAACTTAGTCCACTGCAACTGGTACCTGAGCACTCTCACAAAGGTCTAAAGTCCAACCAACCCGAATTGCCAATAACACCACTGTGGGCACCTACTTACATGAGCCAAAAGGCAGCAAACATCTCCCTCTCCTCACTAAGCAGCAGAGTTCTTGGCATCAGAGACCAGGTGAACTGCAAAGCTATTTCATTTTAGCTGAGAGAAAAGTTTCCAGGTGAAAGAGATCAGCATATGAACTCTGAAAATATAAAAAGACAAGCTGAGTGCTCCAGTGGTGCAATCTGGTAGTGCACAATACTGATAAAAAGACAAGCTGTTTCAACATCCTCAAAGGATCACACTAGCTTTCCAACAATGGACTCAAACCAAAAAGAAATTTTTGAAATGTCAGATATAGAATTCAAAATATGGATTGCAAACTGGCACAATGGGATTAATGAGAAATTTGAAAAACAATACAAAAAAAATGAGAACATGAATGAAAAAATTATTAAAGAGATAAGTAAAAGAAAACATAATGTAACTGGAAAAAAAATCATGTAGGGAAATAGAAAATACAATGGAAAGTTTTAACAAAAGACTAGACCAATCAAAAGATAATTTCAGAACTTGAAGATGGGCTTATGAATTAACTCAGTCAATCAAAAATGAAGACAAAGGAATAATGAACAAAATATTTAGAATTATAGGACCATGTAAGAAACCAAACATAAGAATTATAGGATCCCTAAGGTAGACGAAAACAGCATGGAAACCTATTTGAGGGAATAATGAAGAAAAATTTCCCTGGTCTTGGTAGAGATTGAGACACCCAGATAAAAGAAGGTCATCAAATTCCTGGAAGATTCATTGCAAGCAGGATATCTTTAAGGCACAAAGTTATCAAACTGGTCAAAGTCAAAATGACGGAGAAAATCCTGCAAGCTCTGAGGTGACAGCATCAAGCAACTTACAAAGAAAAGTCCATCAGTCTAACAGGAGACTTTCCAGAGGAAACCTGACAAGCCAAAAGGAAACAGGGTCCTCATCTTTGTCCGCCTAACAGAATGACTATTGGCCAAGAATTTTTCATCCTGCAAAACTTCTGATAAAGTTTTCATAAAAACAGTTTCATAAATGAAGGAGAAATAAATTCTTTCCTAGATAAGCAAAAACTAACAGATTTTGTCACCAATAGACCTGCTCTATAAGAAATCCTTAAAAGTGTTCTATACATTGAACACAACTGATGTCCACCAGGGTAAAAACAACCAAAAGTAAAAACTCACAACCCTTATAAAACAAAAGGGTGAAAACAAAGCAATTACATAGGAATCAGTATGATGAGTGGAACAGTATAGTATCTATCAATATTAACATTAAATGTAAATGGTCTAAATGCCCCTCTTAAAATGCATGGATTGATAGAACAGTTAAAAAAAAAGCACAACCCAAATACCATGCATATGATGTCTCCAAGAAATACATTTAACTTGCAAAGATTCTCATAGAATAGAGATAAAAAGGTCGAAAATAAATTTCATGCAAATAGAAACCTACAGTGAGCAGCAGCAGCTATTCTTATAGCAGATAAAATATACTTTGAATCAACAATAGTAAAAAAAAAAAAAGATGATCATTATATAATAATAAAGGAATTGATACACCAAGAAGATACAATAATCTTAAATAGACACACACCTAACACAGGAGATCCTGGATTCATAAAACAATACTACTTAACTTAAGGAAAGAAATAAATAGCAAGATTATAATATCTTGGGACTTCAACACTTCACTGACAAAACTAGGCAGATATCAGCAAGAAATATTGGATTTAAGTGAAAGTCTAGAAAAGCAATTCTCAACCTGTGGGTCATGACCCCTTTGTAATAATGGAAATACGTTCTGCATATCAGATATTTACATAACGATTCATAACCATAAGCAAAATTACAGTTTTGAAGTAGCAACGAAAATAATTTTATGGCTAGAGGTCACCACAACATGAGGAACTATATTAAAGGGTTGCAGCATTAGGAAGGTTGAGAACTACTACTCAGGACAAATGGACCAAAGAAACATTTATAGAACATTCTACCCCAAAGCTGCAGAGTACACATTCTTCTCATCAGCACATAGAACATTGTCCAAAATAGATCATATGTTAGGCCACAAAACAAGTCTCAGAAGATTTTAAAAAATCAAAATCAGACCTGGTACCTTCTCAGACCACAGTGGAATAAAACTATAAATCAATCCCAGGAGGAAGTCTGAAAACTACACAAATACATGAAAACTAAGCAATCTGAAATCAAGATGGAAATCAAGAAATTTTTCTAATAGAACAATAGTGGTAATATAGCTCTTAAAATCTCTGGGACACAAAATAAGGTAGTGCTAAGAGGGAAGTTCACTAAATACCTATTTCAAAAAAGACAGAAATATCACGAACTAACAATCTCACACCTCCAGGAACTAGAAAAAGAGGAACAAATCAAACCTGAAGCCAGCAAAAGAAAAGAAATGACAAAGATCAGAGCAGAGCTAAACAAGACTGAAACCCCAGAAACAATACCAAGTATCAATGAAACAAAAAGTTGGTTATTTGAAAAGATCCACACAAACTTTAAAAAATAAAAAGCTGATCATATTGTTTACACTATCCAAAGCCCATTAATAGTTTTCCAATCCATATGGAATGGATTTTCAAAGCTGTCATTAATGGCTCTTATCATATTAGTTCCTCCATTAGATGGGAATAAAGTTTATTCTTGACTTGAGCAAGCAAATTGGTGACTGCCACCTTATTTTAAGAGGGTCTTAAAAGAAAACTTCTCGTTCTTCGAAAACTTCTTATTCTTTTAGAGGAAAAGAGATTATGATCCAACTATTAAAAGATCCATTAGCCTTAGAAGTAGTTGACGTCACACTTAATAGAGTAGATAAAAGAAGGTGAGACAGAAACTTGTCTGGCCAGCTCATACACATCCAACTTTCCTCTTTTGCGTGCCAACAAAACAGAAGATAGAAAAGTCAAGTTAAATACTTAATATCCCAGAATCCTTTTTAAACCAGAGGGTGGCTATATGACATAGGTTTAGCTAATAAAGTCTAAGTAGAAATGTGCTGGGGGAATTTGGGGAAAGATTCTCATAAAATTATCAGTCACTAATAGTCAATGTTACTCTCCTAATCCTGCTCTTTCTGGCAAGAATTCAGATGCATAGGCTGGAGCTATGGAAGTCATATTGCAACTGGGGAAAGGCTGAATACCCCCCTGGCATCACAGAACCAGTAAATCAACATTAGCAGCTGTCTAACTCCAGATTTCTCATTGTGCAAAATTAAATTTGATTTTTTTAAGCTATTATTTTCTTCTACATGCAGCCAAAAGCATTCCTACTGTAACATGAGAAGAGAACTGAAACAAGATCTCTAGCAGATGGTGGATTTCAGCCTTCAGATGAAGATTCAACTACGTAATTACGGACACCTTACTATTCAGCATGTTCTAATCATTTTAGTGTAGTTTTAAATTTTAGTAATTTAATACATAGAAATGCTTCAAACTTACAAATAAGAAAACTTGAAGGGATTCATTGCTTTCATTTCATCTACAGATATTTGATTTTGTCAATCCCCAATGAATTTGCTTTTAATTCTAATTATTCTTTTAATGTTTGTCACCTTTAATCAGAAGGATTGAAACAAGAAATCAAAATGAAAGCCTATTCATGAAAAGTCATAATTAAATAAATATATGTGAAATTGAAATATAATTAAATTTTCAAATGAGGTGCATTGCTGGTTATCATTTATGCTTCTGAAGTTATTAAAGCTCAAAGTTGCAGGGGGACTTCTGAGAGATCTTGAATACACGTGTCAGGCATTGCGGTGAGGACTGGGATAAAAAGGCAAATGAGACAGATACGGTTCCCAAGATTAGGTAGTTTATAATCTGATGTAAAGGCTCCCTATCTCAGCGGTACACTAAATTACAGCATAGATTAAAAAACACCATCACACACAGTTCTCAGCCCCACCAGGGATTTTGACCTCATTGTCCTGACTAGGAAGTAGGCTTCAGCATTTTCAGCTCTCTGGTGATTCTTATGTCCAATCATAATTGAGAATCACTAATTTAGTGGGTAAGCATTCATGTTCATTTCCAACTAAACTTGCGTAAGCCTTTTCCAAGATGGGTCCATTTATGAAGTAGAATAGAATAGAATGTGGTTGAGAAAACGAATCAGTCATCCTTTGGCAGCAAGACTTCAATTGGCAATTAATTATCATATGTGAAATGTCCATAACATCCTTCCTCAAGGTTTTTCTGGGTAAAGAACGATGACCTTTACCTGTGTGTTTGTGTTTGAAGTCATTCTGCAATGCAGGGTTCCACACAATGCTGTCCTAGTAAATCCTCTTCTCTAAGGATGGGAATGGGCAGTCCAGGGAAATATAGTCTCGTTACTGGCTTATTTCTTACCATCTGCTCCTCCACTTCTCAAATTGGAGCAGAAGAGACTAGTTAAAGCTTTCTACTACCATATTTCATGTTGATTGTTTCCTACATTGCATTATAGGTGAAAGGGGTGAAAAGGCACAGGTTAAAAAATTGTATGTCAGTTTCCTCTTAAGTTATTTACAAATGAGTAAGAGATGTGGAATGGCAAAAATAATCAACAGATTTTTAAATATGCAGGTTGTTTTACATGAGCATAGTTGTTTATGCAGTATTTATTGAGCAACTTCTTGGTGCCAAGTATTTCTCTAGACCCTGGGAAGCAACGTAGAAAAGGCCATTTGGTTTAGGACCTTGAAGTGTAGGGGTGTAATTCTCTCTTGTCAGACTATTTGCTTAAAATACATAATCGCTCCATGAAATATATATTTCTGAAACTTCTTTTTGATAGTTGATGAGTAGTTTTTTAAAGTCATTTTTTATTTCAAACAAATGGATATTTGTTTTGTTTGGGAGGCAAAATTGAGCATGCTTTCTGATTCTTTAAGAAAAAGCTAAAATACAAATATGCAAAAGAGGAAAAGTTTAAATTTAAAAACTCATAATCCTGGAATTAGCCATGCATAATATTTTGACATATTTTGTAGACATTTTTTTTCCATACACATAAACAGTTCAGAAAATGCTATCACATTACTATAAAGTAGGTTAACACATTTATAATTTAAAGTACACATTCACTAGTCAAATTAGGCTATTTTGGTACAAAACATATCGAACTCTTTTACAAAGAAAAATTTCTAAAACGATATCCTTGTCAAAAGGAACAGAAATTGATGCAGTTTGCTTTTAACATGAAGAATTTAAGAATTCGTGTAGCAACATGGAGCTGGATATTCTTCCAAAGCATAGAACAACCAAATCTCTTGGAGGTGGCACTAATGTTCGGGAATTAGAAGATCTTTCAGGTTTCAAGATGAATTTGTTGATTAGGTAATTCTGTTACAGCCTCAGTTTCAGACTTGTGGGTTTCTCTTAACTGCTTCTTACTATGACTCAGTTTTACTTGCCCTGTTTCCCATTTTATGTCTTTGTACATCATGTCCCACTTACAACTCAATAATACTCAATAATTCTCAATAATTCTTTCCCATAAATACATATTATACCTACTTTAATACCACCCATGCAGCCTGACTTGCTATAGCACTACTAACATCAAATTATTTCTCAAACACACATACATGTGCATAAATCCTAATAGAAACATTTCCATATAATATCTACATTATATATATTTTTATAACATTTGCATACATTTACATTTCCTCATGATTTGACTGCACTTCTGTATTTTCAGCCAATGGAAACTAGTTCTACATATGTGACTTTATACCCCGGTCTAATGAACTTCCTTCACTCTGCTGTCCTCTTACTCAGAATAAGTGTAGCACTTACTGGTTTCCAACTTTTGGGAAGAGTTGGAAACGGCTGTCATATATTTCTTTGATATATTTTTGTCATGTATTTTGATCTCTAATGGCTGATAAGTAAAAATAATGGAATTGGATCTGTTACAAAAACAAGAAGCAAAACAAAGAAATGAAGAAAGATTCTGACTGATAGGGAAGTTTGGAGATTGCTTTAGACGCCTTCAAGGAAATGATCAAGGATTCAGAAGGTAGACATAATCTGGCTTTAGGGATGGATGTGTGGACGTCTTTTCATTTTAGGAAGGGTTCCAATTGCAACTTGTCACAGCAGCTGGAGGGAGGTCATGATGTTAGGCGATTATCTGATATGTTTGATGTAAGTGACATTCAGCTAGACTATATGAATAGTTTTCAGACTAGGAATATTTGTGTCTGGAGGGCCCAAAACTTTCTGAGGGCACAGATTGTTTTAAAGAAATTCAGTTTCCAGAGTCTTTTTTTTTTTTTTTTTTTTTTTTTTTTTTGAGGCAGAGCCTCACTTTGTTGCCCTTGGTAGTGTGCCATGGTGTCACGGCTCACAGCAACCTCAAACTCTTAGTCTTAAGTGACTCTCTTGCCTCAGCCTCCCAACTAGCTGGGACTACAGGCACCTGCCACAATGCCTGGCTATTTATTTTAGAGGCGAGGTCTCGCTCTGGCTCAGGCTGTTCTTGAACTCCTGAGCTCAGGGAGTCTACCCACCTAAGCCTCCCAGAGTGCTAGGATTACAGCGTTCTGTGGATACACTTTCCTGAAACTGCTCTGCCTTAGTAATGTCCAGATGTAAGGTCAGTTCTTCTTTCACAATTATTCTTCACTTACTTTACTCCCACCCAAACTGAATCTTTTTGGAATGTGTAAAGCCTCCAGGTTTCTGAATAAGAGGAAAATATAAAACGATGGTATCTTTAAGTGTACTTGATCAAGGAACCCTAAAAGAAGACTTATCTTTCCTTTTTTTTTTTCTTTTTAAGACCAAAACTCACTCTGTTGCTCTAGGTAGAGTGCCATGGTGTCATCATAGCTCACAGCAACCTCAAATTCCTGGGTTCAATGAATCCTCCTACTTTAGCCTCCCAAGTAGAGGACTACGGGCACTAGCCACAATGTCCAGCTAGTTCTTTTCTATAGTAGAGATGGGGTCTCTCTCTTGCTCAGGCTGGTATTGAACTCCTGAGCTCAAGCAATCCATCTGCCTGGGCCTCCCAGGGTGCTAGGATTACAAGTGTGAGCTACTATGCCTAGCCTTATCTTTGCTTTTTAAAATTCAGTCATTATAAGCAGAACTCTATGATGGTTTCCAAAATTCCCACACCTTGAAGTACACACCCTTGAGACTAGGCCAGAACTATGACTATGATGGGACAGCCACTCCCAAGATTCATATGTGAATCTCTGTCATAGATTAGAGGAGAGATTCTTTCCCTTGGCTTTGAGAGACTCTCCTCTTGTCTGTAACCTGCCGAGTTGTGAGAGGGCTAAGGTACAATGAACCATGGGGGCTTCAAGGACCTAAGAGTGGTTCTTCACTGACAGCCAGCAACAAAATTCTAAAGCTACCACAAAACTGAACTTTGGCAGCAACCACCTGGGGAGACTACCTGTGAGGTTCAGAAAACAACAGGCCCGGTGGGATTCCTGTACACTTGTGAGACACTGACCCAGCTAATCCATCCAGGAACTCTGACCCGTGGAGACTGAGAGATGATAAATGCATGCTGTTGTAAGATGCTCCAGTTGAGGTCATCTGTGAGAGCGTAGAAAACCAGCACAGTCCGTGTATTTAACAAGTATTTATTGAGCACATACTATCTTCCAGACCCTGAGATACAGCATTCAGTGACACTGTCAACAACCCCTTCCTTTACATGGCTTCCTTTTAAAGAGGTTAAATAAATTTTAAGTGTAAAAAGTATCTAGCTGTTACAAAGTGATCATTGCTAAGGGGGGAAAAGGAGGAAAATGGGAAATAACTTATGGGAGGGCAGGGCGAGAGAGAGGACAGCAAGGTGTAGCCTCACAAAGAAGCAGCAGGGTGTTGTAGTAAGAAAATGAACTGGTGATGCTGAGAGAAGAGAATTTCTAGGCAGAGGGAAAATCAGTGCACAGGCTCTTGAGAAAGGGACATGCCCATCTGATGGAGGAACGGCAAGGAGACCAGGGAGATGTGATGATGCAACGGAGAGAATAAGGATAAGAATAGAGGATAAGGTCACCGAAAGGGAAAAGGGGACAGAGTGTGCAAAGCTTTGAAGGTCAGTTTGGCTTACGCCCAGAGTAAGAAGGGGAGCCAAGGGAGAGTTTTAAACAAGAGAGTGATTTGATTTTATTTTCCTTTTGACAGAGTCACCATCATTGTTATACCTCATATCATGTGGGTATAGTCAGAACAGAAGCCAGGGTGAAAGCAGGCATACCACTTAGGATCCTATTAATCATACTGGCAAGAGGGGACGATGGCTGGGTCAAGGTGATGACAGTGAGAAAACATTGGTAAATTCTAATGCTTTTCTCTTTCAACACAATTGAAGGTGGATAGTGTTCATAAAAAACTAAAATCGCTTTCCATTCCATTTACTTATTTTTGTAAAGGAGTTTTCTCAAAACTAAATCTTTAAAAATTGAACATATAGAATAAAATGGATGATGAAACCTAATCCCATAACAGCAGCAAGTAATACACGTATATATCCAGGGATGCTTGAACTAATTACAACCTCCCTAGCTATCTCATTAAAAGATACCTTTTTGTGTTTAATGGTTTTTTATCAAAGCTTAATATATTTCATCATCTGCATTTCCATCATCATTATAATAAAACAGTCCATGAAAAAGTATTTTTAACATGTAAAGGCTTAGAGTCACAGGAAAAAAAACATTTAATTTCAATTTATAAACTTTTTGGCAGGAAGAAAAGAATGATTAACAATAGCAAAATATTCAAAATTGTTCATTAAAATGCAAAGGCATTATATAAATTATAAGCAATGAATATTAAAATTTTATATCAAAATCATTTAGTTTTTGAACACTAACTTAAACATAATTAAATATATTTATAAAATGAAAATTATTTGGTATCAAATTTCCATCTAATTGTCAGTGTGAAAAAGATCTACATATTCATATATACAAGTATAAGAGTAATAGGAATTGTTAGGTATTGGTAAATAATCCTCACCTCCTATGAATAGCTCTTGCAAATATCACTTCAATCAGAAATTAAGGAGGCGAGAAAGTGGGCATTTGGCCCTGTAGGAAATATTACTGTGTTATTGCAAGAATATTTTGCGTTCAGGCCATCTGGTATAGGGATTTGATGAGTTAATTAATTGGTCTGTATTTTAAGCATGTCAAATCTGTCCTGCTATCCAAAGCTGCATCTGACTCAGACCTCAGCAACAACACTTCTATAAGCTTTTCTGACATTTAAATGCAGTTTATTTTTGTGTGGAAGACTAGGACAGGAGATGTGCAAATGTGATTCCCTGAGGTCTGAATAGGATTAGCCTTGAAAACAGATGTTTAGAGTTATGGGTCTTTCCATGGGAGTGTTAAATGCCAGGTTCTCAGTAACACCTGAGGGTCCCAGGTGTTCCTAAATTTTACATGAGGCACCTTCGTGATATGTGGAAATTCTTCTTACTCAGGTGTAAGAATTCCATTCCACTTCAAAGACTGCTTTTATTTCCAAATTATAATATTTACTCTTGTTAGAAAATACACGTATATCCTTTGCAATTACTTAAATTTATGATAAAAATTATAGTTTATAACTGGCAATTGGCCATAGGACACAAAGTTTTGCAAAATTACTTTAGAGCCACTAAAGTTAGAAAAGTTTGAAAATACTGGATAAGAAGCAGTATACAGTGCTAATTTAGTAGCCCTCACACTTCTCAAACTATGTTTGTGCCTCTAATTCAAATGCATGAATGAAATCTATTTGTACGTTTAGTTTCCTTTTTCCCTCTTCAGGTAGAGCTTACTTTGCCAGTACAGCTCATGACCTGTGAGTTCACCTATGATTTGACCACCTATATTCAAATCAACTGTATCCAGGACTTGATTCACATGGCAGGGCCTGCTCCAGTAATAAACACAGATTGAGTTCCAAGAGTGTTTCCATTAATATAAACTGTAAACTTCACATAAGTATTACATGGCTATTGTCTTTAATTGGGCAGGGACAAATTCCTAGAGGCACATGTAAGAAAAAGAATGAGTACCAGAAAAGGACTAGGAAAAGATTAAAGCTTAGTAGATATTACTATGTAATGACAGTGATATGAACTGCAGAGCACTAGGCTGTTGCATGAACCCCAAGGCCAAATTGTAAACAGTCTCCAGAAATAAGAGTATTTCAACTACATTTTCAGCAGAACTCTTTGCAATAGGGGAGAAAAAGGAAGAATGGTACAAGACAATGAATAAATAAGAGTATTGTCTCTGAAGTCAGACCGTCTGGGTTCTCAGCCCACCTCCACCACTAAATAACTGTGGGACTCTGGGCAAGTTATTCAACCTGTCAATGCCTCAGATTCCACACCCATAAAACAGAAATAATAATAATAGTATCTTCCTGATGATATTGTGAGTATCGAAGGTGGTAATCATTGTTAGTCACTTTGATTAGTGTCTGATATATATTAAAAGCTTAAGAGAAACTGGCTAGTATTTGAGTAAAATTTATTGGAGCCATTTTA
>NW_003852471.1:1752962-1762639 GCF_000181295.1 Otolemur garnettii | reverse complement strand
TGAGCCACAGGCACCACCCTATGTTAATATATTTTTAATGTAACATATGAAATAATGTAATTTTCAATTAGTCTGCAACTATAGAGAAAAGGAGAGGTATTAATGATATACACAACAAGAAACTGGATAAAAGATGCGTTATCATCTTTCCATCATTTCTGGAAATGATTTCAGTTTTAAAAAATAATTTTCTATTTTTTACTATCTCTCCCTTTAAAAGGCATTTCTTTTAAGAACACAGAAAAGCAACGTGTGTAAAAAAATCATTTGTTCCTAAAATTGAAGCAGCTCCACCGTCATTTGCCATTGACCACTCTTCAGTGACACCACGAATCTTCTGAAATAACATGCATTTAGAAATGAATGGTGGATTCATTTTTGTTCCATATTCATGCAGATGACGTATTAAAGAAGAAAACAGGGAGAGATCCATAAAACACAAGCAATTCTAGCATTTAACTTTAAAGCGAAAAGACATGAATGTTTTAGGAAAGTAGTACTTAAAAACAACATGGATTCATTTATTAACAATAATTTCCAGGTGTCCGTTGGTAGAATTATAACTCAATGGTCTTGCTTTATGATCCAAAGAGGAGAATTAAAGATATTTCATTCTTTCTAAGATGTTACTTTAATTTGAGAAAAACAAAAATCCTTCATATTTCTAAACTGAAGAAGACGTCACACATTTGTGTGTTTCTGGAAGTGTGCACTTATGTACACTTTTAAAAGCCAGAACACAAATTACTTTCACCTATAGATAAAGGGATAATAATAATAACTATTATTATTATTGTTTTGAGACAGAGCAGCAAACTGTCACCCTGCGTAGAGTGCCATGGCATCACAGCACACAGCAACCTCCCAAATCCTGGGCTCAAGCGAGTCTCCTGTCTATACCTCCCAAGTAGCTGGGACTACAGGCATCCGCCACAACACCCAGCTATTTTTTGGTTGCAGCTGTCATTATTGTTTGGCGGGCTGGGCTGAATTCGAACCCTCCAGCTCAGGTGTATGTGGCTGGTGCCTTAGCCGCTTGAGCTGCAGGTGCCAAGCCAGGGAATAATTATTTTTTGAAAAAAAAAATTGAAATATGGCACTTTATGTTGTGTTATTTGGTTAAAACTTAAGAAACAATCACTAGGCCTTTGTGCTTGTAAGGTAAAGAAGTGTGCTGTATATTGGTACATTGTACCCACTGGGTGGGAACTTACTAAATGCCCTGCCCCACTTCTTGAATTTAATTGTGTTTTTCTTTCACTTGGGCTCGGTGGTTTCAACTTAGTATTGAGCACATGGGATGCCCGTTTTTTCATTCTTGTGTTACTTTACTTAGGTGAATGTTCTCCAAATGTTTCCAGGTTTGCTACAAACAATATAAAATCACCATCTTTTTATGGCTGAATAGTATTCTATGGTACCTATACCACAGTTTATTAATCCATTCATGGGTTGAAGGCACTTGGGTTATGGATCTTTGCAATTGTGAATTAAGCTGCTATAAACATTTAAGTGACAATATCCCTATGTTAAAGTGACTTTTTTTTTCTTCTGGGTAGATACTTAATAATGGAATTGCAGGATCAAATGGAAAATCTAGTTTTAGTTCTCTGAAGAATCTTCATACTTCTTTCCATAAAGGCTGGTCTAGTTTGCAATCTCACCAACAGTGCACAAGTGTTGGCCATACCCATGCCAGCATCTGGTGCTTTGGGACCATGTGATGTGGCCATTCTTACTGGGGTTAAGTGATATCTTAAAGTGGTTTTGATTTACATTTCTTTGATGGTTAGGCATGATGAGCATTTTCTCATGTGGTTGTTGGGCATTCATCTCTCCTCATGAAAAAAGATTCTGTGCATGTCCTTTGCTCATTTTTTAATGGGGTTGTTTGCTCTTTTCTTGTTGATTTGCTTGAGTTCTTTGCAGATTTTGATTATTATCCCTTTGTAAGATTTGTGGTGATACTGGAATTTTTCCTTGAATAGATCCTTGGTCTCAGTGATTCTAAGAAAAAATCCATGGACCTCAGATCAGTGGTAAGAAGGGATTTATTTTACAGAAAAGAATACAGAAAAAAAACACCAGAGCTCCTGGTAGAGAGAAAAACTGAAGAAGGAAAAAAGCTCTCTCTCTGCCTGGGTTCTTTGTCCAGGGGTATATATAGTCCCATGAGTCCTCTGTAGTATTACATTTGGCTAGGGCTTGATAACAAATGAATAGATACAATTCCTTTTGTTTCAAGGCCTAGGAAACCTACATGAAATTGAAAACCTACATGAATGGGGAAGTTCCCTGTTCAGCCCAAGTGTGAGGGAAGGGAGACATTAAAGTGCTGGTGTCTCCCCAGCAGTTGTCTGGCCCCTGTGGCTACTGGAGCCTCCTGTGGCCTACCCTCTAACCTGCTGGTTCCTCCACCAGCAGCCACTACACCAGCACCCCCAGGGTAGAGGCGGCAGGTCCTCCCCTCAGCTCTGCTGAGCTGGCTGGGGCAACACTTGCTTTGTATCAGTGGCATGCAAATATCTTCTCCCGTTCTGAAGGTCATCTCTTTGTATTGTCCTTAGTTGTCAGAAGCGTTTTAACTTGATAGGACCCATTTACTTATTTTTGTTCTTGCTACGATTGCCAATGGGGTTATTTTGGTATGTTCTTAAATTCTTTTCCTAGCCTCATAAGATTCAGAGTTTTTCTTATACTTTCTTCTAGAGTTTTTATAGTTTTGTGTTTGAGATTTAAATCTTTTATTTACCACGAGATAATTTTTGTAAATAGTGAGAAGTGTGGGTCCAGTTTCGGTCTTTTACATGTGATTGTGCCCCCTTCTGGATGAGCAAGTTGTTTAAATATTCTCTACTCCAGGCCTCATTTCTAAAAAGGAGATGGGTCATATCTACCATTTAGTGCTGTGGTGAGTATTAAAGGAGCTAATAATATGCTTAGAACTACATCTGGCACATAGTAAGTGTTTAATGAATGGTATTTACTGTATATATGATTATTTTTAGTATTATGTCTACCATTGGGGTTGGGCTTATTCACAATAGATGTGAATCTATGATGTGATTTCCTAATTGTTAAGACTACCTTTTCCCTTGTTTAATTAAACAGTTTTTTTAGATGTCTCAAATTGCACATTGGTGACTTGTTTCTATTGAGACTACAGAGTTGGGGCATAAACACAGCGGTCCTTGTGTGGCTAGAAATTACATAGTTTCTTTGAATCAGACAATTAAAGTTATTCAAACTAGTAGTTAATTAACCCAATATGTAGATAAACTATATGTGAGTGGATTTGGTTAGCTGTAGGTCTTGGGGTCTGGCAGCAGATATCCATGGCCAATCATGGAGACTAAGGGTCAAGGGCAGCATTCCTACCCCTAAACTATCTGGGAGGGTAACACCCCAGTAAGGTTTAGTAAGCATAAGGAACAGGCACAGGATTGTATTACTGGTAGACTCTGAACAGATTAGCATCCTAGTTATCCAGGGGAGGACAATAATTCACCTAAGCTGAATGGCAGGAAACTCTCCCATACCTCTTCAGCCATACTTATGGTTTTATTTTTCAGTGGAAATTGGTTGTTTTGGCCACACAGCATGCATATATTATGAAAAGAGTACCAATTTTACTTTGAGGAAAGTATCCCCTTCTTTAGTCTATGTTGTTTTCTTAGTCCCCAAAGTTGGAAAAAATGACCCAAATGTAATTAGCATATTTCATACACCCAGCCATAGTGATAGCCTAAGAATGGGCATATCACTCAAATCAGCTTATAAGAGCAAATGATGCAGGCAGAATGGGGATCAAAGACCCCATTCTTGGTAAGGGAAAACACCTCCAGAAAAAGGGGAAAATGAGCAGCACCTGTGGCTCAAAGGAGTAGGGCACTGATCTCATATGCTGGAGTTGGTAGGTTCAAGCCCAGCCCCAGCCAAAAAAAAAAAAAAAAAAAGAAAGAAAGAAAAAAGAAAAGGGGGAAAATAAAAAAGTAAGCTGAGCAAGTCAGAACAAAAGAAACTCATCTAGTTTAACTTTAAACCAGCTGCTGCTAAATTTCTTATCTGAGCAAGTTTCCTGCTTTTAGGGGATACAGCTTGCAATCACCCTTGCTGGGTCTGTGAACACTCTTGAGGAAATAATGGCCACAGAGGAAACTTTGTGTAAGGCCTAGCAAGAAACATTAACTCGCCATCTCCTGCCCAGTCAATAGCCAAAGCAAATACCCATTGTGGAGATTTGTATTATGGCTGGGATAGAGATCAAGGGAACAACTTGAGCTCTGAAATATGGGGAGGAAGGCTTATATCCCTTATCAAAGAGCAAGATGACTCTGTGGTGGTGAGGAGAGGAAAATTCCTCTTTCCCACCAGTTCTTCAGAGGAGATTGACGCCAGTGGTGTTTTACTCTACAGTGAATAAGTGGGGATTAACACTCCTCTAGGAATCTGTGTGTGTGACCACAGATAAGAGGCTGCCCCCACACCAGGCTTAGGTACCAGATTTCTCAAGGCTGCTCAGACCCTTAAATTTAATGTTTATAGAAACAAGAGGAGCTTATATGCTTGCTCAGAGGAGCTGATGACATCTTTGTTCCCTTCCTTAGCTTGCCCTCTGGGATAATGAGCAAATAGCCTTCAATCAAAGCTGAGTGGAACGAACACTCAGGACCACTCATCAGAACCCCACAAAAAGGTGGTTGTTCCCTGTGTTCCCACCTTTGAAAATTCTGTTCTGTGTCTCTCCATCTCTAGTCATTTCCTACTTTACATTAATTCAGTTGACCACCACCAGATCCACAGGTTTTAACAGACCCTGCCCCTGGAGAAGGACCCTCACGGAGAAGACTTACATACAGAACTTTGTGCTATCATGGAAGCAGATTATATCTTTTGATATTAAGTGTGGTGCTGTTATGACCTTGAAACTTCTTGAGATTTACACATGGGGCTTGAAGATGAAGTCCACTCAAGAAAGCAGAGATAAGAAATAGATCCTGGTTAAACTCCTGAGCCAAGTGTCTTCTGAATTTTTTATTGTACATGAGCCACCATGCTATATTTTGCTTAAGCCAATTTAGGAAAGATTTACTTTCATTTGCAACAATAAATCCAAATCCTTACTTTATCAAATTTTTATTATTTTTTTACAAGTGTATCTTCCTTTTGGATCTCTGAGCTAATACAGAGTAAAGATTGTGTTTCCATAATCCTTTTTTTTTTTTTTTTTGAGACGGAGCCTCAAGCTGTCCCCCTGGGTAGAGTGCCGTGGCATTACAGCTCACAGCAACCTCCAACTCCTGGGCTCAAGCAAGTCTCCTGCCTCTGCCTCCCAAGTAGCTGGGACCACAGGCGCCCACCACAACGCCCGGCTATTTTTTGGTTGCAGCCGTCATTGTTGTTTGGCGGGTCCGGGCTAGATTTGAATCCGCCACCTTAGGTGTACATGGCTGGTGCCTTAGCAGGTTGAGCTGCAGGCGCCGAGCCCCATTATCTTTATATTAATATATAATAAGCATGAAGTGATTGACACATAGCAAGTACTCGTGCCTTTATTGAATGAATTAGTAAATACATAAATGAATGAATGAGCAAAGATAATTCAATACTCCATCACCAAATGTCTAGGGACATGGTTGGCAAACTACAATTTGTACGTCATATTTATTCTACAGTTTGTTTTTATAAATAAAGTTTTATTGGAACACAGCTATTCCCACTCATTTACGTATTGTCTGTGGCTGCTTTTGTGGTACAATGGCAAAGCTAAGTAATTACAACTGAGACTGTGTGGTTCACATGAATGACTCACTATCTGGCCTTTGCAGAAACAGATGAATGACCTTGATTTAGAGAGATTTTACTTTCTGTGCCAATGATACAACAAAAGTTTAAACTCAACATAGTGCTAGATGGATTCTGGACCAATGAACCAATCGAGGTACTTTTTAAAACCAGCATCTTTATTAGAATATAAATATTTCAGGAAGAAATATCATATTATTATCTAATATTTAACTAGGAAGGTGCTTAATATATTGTTCATTAATGGTTAATACAATATAGGTGAGAGGTTAGATGACTCCTGAGGTCACAGGACATTGTGTGTGTAGCGTGCCATTTGAATGTGGAAGAAGTACACTACACAGGTGGGGAAGTGGGGAGGGGTGTTTAAAAAGAAGAAAACTCCAGGACAAGAGAAATTAGGTTGCTGGAGGCAAACTTTTCCTCCCCTACAGTACTGCTTCGGGCTGACCCATGTTCCTGCTGGGCTGGGAAACATAGCTTGGTTTTGGTGGCCACTCTCCAACCACATGGTATACTGACTGAAATTTTCTGTGAGGCATGTGGCACAAATAAGCAAAAATTCATAAAACAGCATTTCTAATTGGTTAGGTCAATGGACAGTTTGTACTGATAAAATGGAAGGCATATATTTGCCAATTTTATAGAAAAAGAATGTGAGAGAAATGTGCTCAGGAAAATGAAAAAGAACACACAGTTCTATAAACAAGCATTTCCATTTGAAAACTTAATAGTGCTCTATCTAGAATTCTAGGAATACAAATTAATAAAAATCAACCTCCTTTTACAATTCCTCTCATCTTAAATAATAGAGATCTCATAAAATGACCAGGCTTTGGCGTTTTCAAGATACACACACACACACACACACACACACACACACATATATATATAGAAGAGCAAAAGCCAAATACTTAGCAATCAACATCTACAAAACACAAAGCTACCTCTACACGAAAGAAAGAACTGCCAGGCATTTTTATTTTCTTTTGATTTGCCACAGAAATTGAGTTGAAAGTAGCTTGAGGCACTCATTTCAGCTTAACAATTTAAATTTGTTTAACCTTTCATCGTTAGCAAAACAGAGAGTATGCTAAATCCACACAGCATTTGCTACCAGAATTAGCAACATAAAAGTTTGACTTTTCAGCACTGTTTTTTATTACGTTTTGTATGTTAATATGCCCTTTAATTCTTTCCAATTTTTATTGACAGAAGAATACATTTGTTGTAGAAAGGGGTTTTAGCATAGCTTGAAATCTCTCTAAAATAATTTTCCCAAATTAGCTAATTTAGAAAGAGTTGTGAAGAGTGCTATTATATCAGCTTCCAAGGCTATTGCTTTAGTAAAAGCAAATTAAAGCTGATCAACTGGAGGTTTATTGCTTTAAGTTTTTTTTTTTAACTTAGGTTTGTTCCACTATGTATGTAACAAAAGAATAATCAGAAAAGCCTTAGGCCTTAAATCATCACAAAGTGAGTGATATGCTTTTGCTTATAAATAAGGAAATGCTCATTTAATTGTAGGAACTTTTTAGACAATCACAATCATCAGAAATGTACCTAAAAACTAAGAATACATAGTAGTAAAAATTATAATAGCAAAGTGCATTGGCTGCAAGGTACACAAGGAGGGTTGTAGTACCTAGAATTTATAAAGAAATCCTAACCAACAGGCAATCAACAGGATAGGCAAGAAAAACGGCAAAAAGTGGACAAAGAATGGGAGAGCTGATTCACTGGACAGAAATCCACATAACCACAGAATATTTGAAAAGATGCTTGTCCTCACAAATATTAAAGAAGTTCTAATTAGAACATCAAGATACTACTTCATATGCTTCAAACTGAAAGTCTGCTATATTTTATTGGAATGAGTAAGCTTATGGGGGAGAAGAGCATTAACAGAGTGCTTATGAGAGCATATATATATATATAAATTGTCATCCTGGAGAAAATGTTGGCAATTTCTAATAAAATCAAAAATCAAAAGCTAGAGCACTCCTAGTTATAAACTCTAAAGATTCCAGGGCTTATGCATGAGGAAACAGATTCTAGGATACACCTGACAGCACTGAATACTACATAAATGAACAAAATATTAGATATAAGTAGATGCCCAACAGTAGAGCAACAGAAAATTAAATGGAATTATTTACACATTTGTATACAGCAGTTTGAAATGAATGAGCAATGTCTAAAATAACATTGCGTTATAAAAACAAATTGCATTAAGATACATGCTTATCTAGGAATAAAGCAGGGGAATAATTGAGGACTAAACGCAAGAGTAAATCGATAATAATAACATTAACTAGTAACATTTGTTTTATTTAAAAAAATTTAAAACAAGTGTGACAAATTTTAACCCTTTACAATACTGAGTATACTCATATGGGTATTATATATATTATTCTTTATGCTTTTCCACATTAACAATAATTTCCGAAGGAAAATGCAACATTTCCTTAAAGGATAATTTAAAAAATTAAAATACTTTCTTGAAGGAAAATATAATAAGTCTTCACTTGGGTTTGTTTAGTTTAAATATTAATAAATAATACACTTTATAAGCTTACTTGTAAAGCACCTTACCCCGATTGTTAAAGATACAGACCACCAGACCCCACTTCAGAGTCAGTCAATCATGATCATCAGGAAGCATCCTGGAAAACTGGATCCTTACCCAGGGTCCTGGCTGATTAGAAAATAACCCAATTGAGGAAGTTTGATTTCATTAAAAGGTTAAGAAGGGCAAGAATAAAGCAGGTAAACAGTCAGTGGTGAGGGAGACATGTCTGTCTGAGTCTAGAATAGGAAACTAAACGTTAGAAGCACATGGAGTAAACACCTGACAAAGCAGTCAGAGGGAGGAAACTACTCACCCAAAATACAGATGTTTAATCATGGCAGAGGGCTGGGTGCAGTGGCTCACATCTGTAATCCTGGCACTCTGAGAGGCTAAGGCAAGTAGATCGCTTGAGCTCAGGAGTTCAAGACCAGCCTGAGAAGAGTTAGACCCTCATCTCTACTAAAAATAGAAAAACTAGCCAGAGGTTGTAGTGAGTGCATATAGTCTCAGCTATTCAGAAGGCTGAGATAAGAGGATTGCTCAAATCCAAGAGTGTGAGGTAATAGTGAGCTATGACAACAGGGTACTCTACCAAGGTATCTCAAAACAATGTACGTGTCTAACATTTAGATGGAAGAAAATTGGGAAACAAGAGACCTGATCATAGACATTTTCTATCATTATGCTATATTGAGATATTGTAAAATTGTTCTTTCTTTCTGAAAAAAAAAAAAAAACTCAAGAGTGAATCCCCACTCTCTTGTACCATTCACAAAATTACCAACCCAAACCCAAATCCTACAAGGGTTTTCTAATAGTCTTCTGCTGAGATGCCCCACTTTTTCTGTGGTGTGCATTCCCTTTCCTGTACTAAGTAGTAAACTCAACTTATTTAACTCTGGGCCTGTTCCTGGGTCTTTGACTGGAAAATATTGACAGAACTCTAATTCTCTCTTGTGAATCAGAATGTATATTTGCCAAATCTAATCTTTTTCTTTGATTTGATCTATCTAATACTGCCTTAGCCTCAGATCATCTCTTAAATCTTCCATCTGCTTAGATTTGCCTCCAGGCAGACTTCATATACACACAAGGTTGTTATACTAAGACCCTAAATTATCAGTTTGATGCTTCTTTTTTTCTTTTTATTTATTTACTTTTTTGAGACAAAGTCTTATTCTGTCACCCTGGGTAGAGTGCTGTACCATCATAGACCATACCAACCTCAAACTCTTGGGCTCAAGAGATCCTCTTGCCTCAGCATCCCAAGTAGCTGAGCCTATAGGCACCCTCCACAATA
>NW_003852471.1:1713604-1752915 GCF_000181295.1 Otolemur garnettii | reverse complement strand
AATCTACCTGCCTTGACCTCCCAAAGAGCTAGGATTATTGTCACAGCCACCATGCCTAGCTTTGATGTTTCTCTATATACATAAGAAATGTCATACCTTAATGAAGTTGGGTTAATGGACATTATTTCTATGAGCACTTAAGTTCGACCAATCAACTTCTAAAGTTTCTCAACTGTCAGATTGAACGTAGTTCTGTTGCTTATTTAATTAAAACCCCAAAGGCACACATTCTAATGGTCACACTAATCACATATTTAAAAAGAAAGCATATTGCATTTTTTCTTTAATGTGGTAAAGAGGGAGAAATGTCTACTAAGTTCACTTGGATCCCATGTAGCTAGCTATGCAGAAACAGTATGGTCTTAACTTCAAGCTCTCTATTCACAAGTGAATGAGATTTAATCCATCC
Source organism: Otolemur garnettii (assembly GCF_000181295.1). Taxonomy (NCBI): domain Eukaryota; kingdom Metazoa; phylum Chordata; class Mammalia; order Primates; family Galagidae; genus Otolemur; species Otolemur garnettii. Next base: position 1,752,506 of record NW_003852471.1, on the reverse strand, counting down.
TATTTGATTGGCTTGTACACATATTCACAGCTATATACATTTTGATTGGCTTGTACGCATATTCACAGCTCATACACATTTTCTCTGCTATGCTTACTGGAATACTTTAAGGCAATGGTATGTATGTTGCCTTACAGAAACAGTATGGTCTTAACTTCAAGCTGTCTACTCACAAGTGAATGAGATTTAAGCCCTCCTATTTGATTGGCTCATACACATATTCACAGCTATACACATTTGATTGGCTTGTACACATATCCACAGCTCGTACACATTTTCAATGCTATGCTTACTGGAATATTTTAAAGCAATGGTATGCATGTTGCCTTAAAGTATTCCAGTAAGTATAGCTGAGAAAAAAGGGAATGGGAAAATATGTCACACATGGATATAGGCCAAAATTATTGCTGTCAATAGTGCAAAAGTGGTCATTTGTAGATTACTGAATTAAAGATAAATTCTGTGAAAGTGGAACAGTGAACTGAAAAAGTTCTAGTTCTATTGTCTAGTTCTAACATTGCCGCTGAGTTTACAAAATGGCTTCAACCTTTAATATCATCTTTTGAGAAGATTTGGCAAAATTTCTAAAATATATACTTTAAGTATACATTTCATAAAAATATTGTTGGCTATTCTTAGCCATGTACAAGGGTCAAAAAATTACATAGCAACCTACTACTAGGAATAAGTAGGTTAATTAATGGCACATATCTTCTTCAATTTACTTCTATAGGGCTCGATGCTTGTTAAGTTTTCTTTTGGGGATTCTTCTCCTCAAGGTCAGTTCTTCTCCAGGGAGAAATATGTGCCTCCAGCAGAAAGGAAATTGGTACTTATTAAGGATTTTCTTGAAATCCAAATGATAGATTCCTATCTATAATTAAGTCTCCTGTTTTCCAATCTGTTTGTTTTTTTCAAAATATAGATGTTCTGCCATCCTTAAAATCTGTATTTTAAGTAAGGAGTTCCCGTGATGTATTCCCATGGAAAACAATGTCTAGCTTCTGGGAGATCCATTAGTGTTAAAATACAGAATCAAATCCTGGGGAACAGTCTTGTTCTGCCAATGTCAATTTGTAGAGACGAGAATAAAGGAATTGTTCAGAGGGCTGGGATAATGCAGTTGTCTTGTAAAGCTCTTAAAATAATTCTTAAAAAGGTTAGAGAGACCTCTCAAATGATTCTAGATTAAGTTGAGCCTCAACGTATCCCCGAAGAATTTTTCTCACTTTCAATTAACTTATAAATGACAGGTCAGGACAAAAGTAAGTCACAGCAAAAATCATGTCATATGCTCTGTGCCCTTTTCCCTAGTACTCCCCAAAGGCCCAACTAAGACTGAAGGAAATTGAATTATACCATTAAAATGGAATATATGGGGGCATTTTGATAAGTTTATCCTTGTTATCAATAGGAGAAACTGCCTAATTTCTAATTTCTATATTTCAAAAGTAAGAATGTTAAAGTAGACTCTTGGAATGTCAAGCAAATCAGCTCAAGGTGATATTATATATTACACAGTTTCCATTTTTCTCTGAAACTGATTGTTAAATTTTCTATAACAATATCCTTTCAGAGATATGCAAGAAAAGGGAGACATAGTAAGAGAAGTGAAGGAGAAAAAGCATGAAGAAAAGAAAGCACAACTCACCAATTCGAAAATAAAACAAGAAATATCAGGATAATAAGGCAATACAGACATCTTGGAATCTGTGGGGCATTGGTTCTGGGACCTCCCTCAGAACCAAAATTGGTGGATTTTGAAATCTCGAATATAAAATGTTCTAATATTTGCATGTAACTCTACACATCTTTCCATATCCGTGGTCCTCAGACTTTTTAAACAGGGGGCCAGTTCACTGTCCCTCAGACTGTTAGAGGGCTGGACTGTGGGCCCCAGGACGAGTTGGCTACTAAGCAGGAGAGTCAATGGTGGCAAAAACACCCAGTGGGCTGGATAAATGTCCTCAGAGGGCTGCTTGTGGCCCGTGGGCCATAGTTTAAGGATGCCTGCTTTAAATCATCTCTGGATTACTTATAATAACTAATATAATGTAAGCACTCTCTAATGAGTTAGTATACTAGATTATGTAGGGAATAACTATAAGAAATAAAAGTTACACATACTTAGTATTGAAAAAATTAAAAATAAATTATTTTTGGACCATGGTTGGTGGAATTCATGAATGTAGAACCCCTGTGTACTATACTAGGAACAACTCTTTATACATAAATTTGACACTTAGGTGAAAATGGACCAATTCCTCAAAATACAGAAACCACCACTACTCACTCAGTATAAACAGATAATCTGAATAGCTCTATAACTAACTGGGAAATTGGTTTGCGATCTCCCCATAATGAAATCTATAAGTCCAAATAGTTTCAGGTAAAAATTGCACTAAATATTTAATAAATGATGCCAATTTTAAACAATCTTTTCCAAAACATAGAAGAGGAGGTAACACTTTTCAAATCATTTTACAGAGTTAGTATTACCCTGATACCAAAAGCAAATGAAAATAGTACAAAAAAGAAAACTGCAAACTAATTATTCTTCTGAATGCAAAGAAGACTCAAAATGTTAACAAATAGAATTTAACAATACATGAAAAGAATTATGGAACATTATGGAACATCAGTTTGAGGTAATCCCAGGTATGCAAGTCTGTTTCAATATTTAAAAATTAATCACCAGGATGTAGCATATTAGCTGGCTAAAGAAAAATATCATGATATAAATCAATGCCAGAAAGGAATTTGACAAGATTCACCATTTATTCATGATAAAATTTCAGAAAAGTGGGAGTAGATTGGAACATATTCACCTTGATAAACAGCATCTATAAAAATGCTATAGTTAACTTTACATTTAATGGAACAGAGTGTATATTTTCCCTGTAAGATAAGAAAAAATAGAAAAAAATGTTCAATCTTACTAGTCTTCTTCAATAGTAGTAAGGGAGGTAGCCAGAGCAATTCAGCAATAAAAGGCATACAGGTCAGAAAAGAAGAAATAAAAAACTGCTCCTATTTGAAGACAATATGCGCTCGGCACCTGTGGCTCAAGTGGCTAAGGTGCCAGCCACATACACCTAAGATGGCGGGTTCAAATCCAGCCTGGGCCGCCAAACAGCAATGACGGCTGCATCCAAAAAAATAGCCAGGCGTTGTGGTGGGTGCCTGTGGTCCCAGCTACTTGTGAGGTGGAGGGAGGAGACTTGCTTGAGCCCAGGAGTTGGAGGTTGCTGTGAGCTGTGATGCCACAGCCCTCTACCCAGGGGGACAGCTTGAGGCTCTGTCTCAAAAAAAAAAAAAAAAAAAAAAAGAAGACAATATGGTTGTCTATGCAAAAAATCACAAGGAATCTACAAAAATCCCCTAGAACTATTAATTAAGGTTACCAATGTTGAGCAACACACAACAAACAAACAAAACTTAATTGCATTTCTCTGTATTGGCAATGCACATGTAAACAGTGAAACTGAAAGTGCACCACTTACCAGTATTCAAAAATTGTAATGCTGAAATGTAAATCTGAGAAAATATGTATAGGACTTGTATGATGGAGAATACACGATATTGGTGAAAGAAAATAAAGAACATTAAAGAAGTAGAAAGGCATACTATATTCATGGATTAAAAGTCTCAATATAGTAAGTATGTGAATTTTCCTCATATTAATATACATAATTAACACAATTTTTATCAAAATGTGGAAAGATAATTTTGTAACTATAGACAAGATTACTCTAAAATTTATATAGAAGACAAAGTAAATAAAATAGCTAAAATAATTTTGAAAAAAATAAAAAGAAATTAGTCTATTTAATTTCAAGGCTGATTATATACTTATAGTAATCAAAATGGTAAGATGGCTGGGGAGGGGGGCAGACCTAGAGATTAATGTAGCAGAATAGAGAGTCCAGAATTAGGGCCACAAAAATATGCCCAAGTGGTTCTTCACAAAGGTGAAAATGTAACAATTGTAGTCTTTTCAACAAATGGTACTAAACAAGGGAGATACATAGACAAAAAACAATCATAACTAAAACTATAAAACTTTTTTTTGTTGTTTTTGAGACAGATTCTCACTATGTCACCCTTGGTAGAGTGCTATGACATCACACCTCACAGCAATATCAAACTCTTGGGTTTAAGCAATTCTTTGGCCTCAGCCTCCTAGGTAGCTGGGACTACAGGTGCCTGCAATAACACCCAGCTTTTTTTTTTTTTTATTGTTGTTGTTGCAGTTGCCATTGTTGTTTAGCTGGCCTGGGCTGTGTTCAAATCCACCACCCTCAGTGTATGTGACTGGCACTGTAACCACTGTGCTATGGGTGCTGAGCCTAAAACTATAAAACTTTTAGAGGAAAACATAGAGAAAAATTCTCAGGCAAAGAGTTCTGAAACTTGGCAACAAAAGAATGAAAAACTGACAAATTAAATTTCATCAATATTTTTAAAACATTTTCTCCATAAAAGATTCTATTAAGACTGAAAAAAGAAAAGCTTCCAAATGAGATTAAATGTTTCCAAACCACATATTTGGTAAAGGATTAGTATCTCTAATAAGTAAAGAGTTCTTCAAAATTCAACAATAAAAAAGCAACAACTCCAATTAAAACGTGGACATAAAGAGACATTCAGGAAAGAAATATGCAGGTGGCAGATAATATGCAAAGACATTCAACCCTCATTAGCTATTACGGAAATGAAAATTAACACCACAATGTGATACAAATACACATCTACCAGAATGGCAAAAAAAAAAAAAAAAAAAATAGTTACACCACCAAATGCTGGTGAGGATGTAGAAAAACTGGATCATTCACACAGTGCTGCTGAAAACGCACAATGCTATACAGCCACTCTGGAAAATGCTTTGACAGTTTCTTAAAAACTAAACACGTAAATGGCATATAACTCAACCATTGCATTCCTTGATATCTATTAAAAATTAAAACCTAAACACAATTGTTTGTAACAGCTTTACTAATCATAATGGCCAATTGCATACAACCTGGGTATCCTTCAGTGTATGAATCATTGAACAAACTGGTATAAAACACTCCTGAGCATTAAAAAAGGAAAGATGATTGATACATGCAAGAGCCTGGATGACCTTTAGAGAAATATGCTGACCAAAAAAATAATCCAATCCCCAACCGATGCATACTGCAGGATTCATTCATATAAGATTCTTTTTTTTTTTTTTTTTTTTTGGCCGGAGATGTGTTTGAACCCTCCACCTCCGGCATATAGGGCTGGCACCCTACTCCTTTAAGCCACAGGTGCCACCCTCATATAAGATTCTTGAAATGACAAAATTTAGAGATGGTGAATATATGAGGGCTCACCAGGGAACTGAGCATGGCTATAAAAGGGTAGATACCATGAGGGATACTTGTTATAAAAATGGAAGAGGACACTACTACCTCTTGATGGTACCAATGGAAGTATCCTGTTTATGATCTTGACCTTAAATTTTAAGATGATATTATTGGAGAAAACTGTAGAAAGGGCAACAGGATCTCTGTGTATCATCTCTTACACTGTACAGGAATTTATAATTTTCTCAAAATAAAAAGGATAATTTGTTAAAAAAAATTAGGTAATTTTTATGTTTCCCTAGTTTTCAACAAGAGCAACTAACCAGTTCCTATTGTTTACAGTCTAGGCATCCTCAAACTATGGCCCACGGGCCACATGCAGCCTGCCTAGGACATTTATCCGGCCCGCTGGATGTTTTTGCCACTGCTGCCTGTCCTGCTTAGCAGCTGATTCATTTCGGGGCCCACAGTCTGGCCCTCCAGTTGTCTGAAGGACAGTGAACTGGCCCCCTGTTTAAAAAGTTTGAGAACCCCTGATACACAGTTCAAAAGTAAGAATGCTAAATAAGATTCCTGGAAAATCCACTAGAAGACCAGTTGAACTAGATGTTCTACATTCTCTAGTTTTCCTGCTTTCCTCTAAAAATGATTGTTAAATTGTCTACAATAGTATCTCTTAGTGCTGTGTACAGAGGTAGAAACAGGTCATAATTCTTTTCAATTGTTTTCAATTCACAGAATCTCAGCAATTCAAAAATCATTTTTTAAAAAATACCATACTGTTCTTTTAGAAAGAATAAAATCCCTTTTAATTTCATTTTGTTTTAGTTTGATTGTAAAATAAATGTGGGCTTTTGTAGCAAATTTAGAAAGTAAAGCAAAGCATAAAGAAGCCAAACAAAATGTTTTAAAGACTAGTCTTAATCTGCTGTCTAGTATTTTGGCTTATTTCCTTTCTATTTTTCTTCTATGCATTTTAACATAGTTAAAATTATTCTGTACATAAAATTTTATAGCTTTATTTTTCTTCAGAATTGTATAATAAGTATTTTAATATTTGTATGCCATTATCATAAGCTTGCCTTCCAAGTTATTTGGCCATTTTAAAAATTTAAGATAATTGGATGTTTCACTATTTTTCACTGTTACATCTAATTAGAAACACCTATCTACAAATATCTCTTTATTATTGTTTCTTTATTCCATATTTTTAGTAGGGGAATTAACAAGTCAAGGAATATGACTATTTTAAGGTTCTTGATATATATTAAGATTTGTTTTAGCCAAATCTTTCCTAAGGTACTAAAGACCCATTGATACTTTATAGAATGATTTTTGAAAGTATTTTCTCAGTAGGCAGAATAGGTATGATTAAATCTGTTATTTTCTAATTGTATCAGCATCTATTTACCCATTTTTCAGAATATGAATTTCACTAATAAAAGAAAAAATTGCATTGCAGTTTGTTTGGGGTAGAGAATATGGTAAACTGGTACATGCTGTCTACCTCAACCATCTTGTGAGATTTCCTGCACCATGGAGGCTAGTAATAACTGTACAGTGTTTCCAAGATTGCTTTTCATCTAGGGTTCTGGGTACAAAAGATATTTGCCAATTAAATGTTTTTGAGTGGAATATTGGAAGAGGGACACGACGCAAATACCATCTTCTTATTGCCCTGCCGTTGGACCTGGCCCGAGAGGTCATGGAAGTGTTGAGTATTGTTTTCAGCAGCATGAAAACAACTTGCCAGTGCCAATGCATTGACTATGTTGTTGAAAAAACCTTGTGGCAGTGGTAACTTCTTGAAGACTATTTCGCAGTCACAATAATACACTTTGATTCCAGTTGTTTTGGTGGTAGCCTCTTGATCACCAAAGTTGAACATATGCTGGGCCAAAAGAAGGCCTTAACATTGTGAAGAACTGAAGTCATTTAGTTTTTTCTCTGAGCAAAGCAGAATTACGTTAAAAATCACAAGGAGATAACTTGAAATCTTCAATTGGATGCAAACTAAACAACATACTGTTAAATATCCCAGAAGTCAGGGAGTTATAATGAATATTAGAAAATATTTTAAACTATATTATACTGAACAAACAGAATCAAAGTGTGTGGTAGGAAGCTAAGGTGATGCTTAAATACAATTTTAAAATCTGAAATGAATGTTCTAGATAACAGGAATGACTGGATACTAATTTTCTAGCTTCCTTCACATGCCACAGGAAGAAAAATGGAGACTCAAACCTAAGAAAAGTTTAAAGAAATAATTAATAGCAAAAATTAATATAACACAAAGCAAATATGCCATAATACATCACCAAAGCTAACAATTGGTTTTTGATAAACTCTTAATAACACTAAGAAAAGCAAAACAAAAATTAACAATATCAAGAATAAAAAAGGAACAAAAATCAAGCTAGTACAGATATCAAAAAAAAGCAAGATGATATAAATACATTTGCAAAAATGAATTTGGCAATTTGGATGAAATGAACACATTTCTTGAAAAATAAAATCTATTAAAACTGATAAAAGTAATTTTTACTTTACTGAGAAACCAAAGGGCAAAGTCCAGTTCCTACATCATCTGTGCACCAGATCTGTCTTCCCTACCCGCATTCTCATGACCATTCTTGCTCAGTAATCTCTTGGGAGAGACAAATCCACCTGGCTGGTATGGTGAATAGATTAGGACCAGGGGTCCTCACACTTTTTAAACAGGGGGCCAGTTCACCGTCCCTCAGACCATTGGAGGGCCGGACTGCAGGCCCTGGGATGAGTCCGCTGCTAAGCAGGACAGGCAGTGGTGGCATAACACCAGGCAGGCTGGATAAGTGTCCTAGGTGGGCCAAATGTGGCCTGCGGGTCATAGTTTGAGGACCTGTGAACAGACCAATTATCCTGGCAGTCCTCTAAAGTCAAAGATTAGGCTCCATTATTCAAACTGAAGTGGGAATCCTAACAGTTACCAGCTGGATGGGAGACCATATAGGAAGTACTGTCAGCTCATACTCTCTAAATACTTAGGTCCTACTTAGGGTAATCCAATAATAATACAGAACAATTGATTTCATAAGTCATAAGCTGCACTCTCAGACCCATCCTCCTTATATGAAAGGCAGGAGTTAATCTGTTTTCTTCCCTAGAGAATTTACATTTTAGGAATGATCAGAAGAAGGTTTCAAATATTTGAGTAAATACCACCAGTAGATCTTGTAATCCTCTTGTGACTGCCGTGATCTCCTTATATAGAGGCTAATTCCTTTCACAGTAGCTTCAAAGAAAATAAAATACTCAGGACTATACCTAACAAAAGAAGTGAAAGATCTTGTCAAAGAGAATTGTGCGGGCTCGGCGCCTATAGCTCAACCGGCTAAGGCGCCAGCCACGTACACCTAAGGTGGCAGGTTCGAATCCCCAGCCCGGACCTGCCAAACAACAATGATGGCTGCAACCAAAAAATAGCCGGGCGTTGTGGCGGGCGCCTGTGGTCCCAGCTACTTGGGAGGCAGAGGCAGGAGACTCGCTTGAGCCCAGGAGTTGGAGGTTGCTGTGAGCTGTAATGCCATAGCACTCTACCCAGGGGGACAGCTTGAGGCTCTGTCTCAAAAAAAAAAAAAAGAGAATTGTGAAACTCTAAGAAAAGAAATTGCAGAAGACACTAACAAATGGAAGAACATACCATACTCTTGGCTGGGAAGAATCAACGTTGTCAAAATGTCTATTCTACCCAGATTCAATGCAATCCCCATTAAAATACCAATATCATATTTTGAAGAAATGGAAACAATAGTTCTTCATTTTGTATGGAACCAGAAAAAACTCGTATAGCTAAGGCTATTTTTAGTAATAAAAACAAAGTTGGAGGCATCATCCTACCAGACTTGAGGCTATATTACAAGTCCGCAGTAACGAAAACAGCATGATATTGGAACAAAAATAGACACATAGGCATATGGAACAGAATAGAAAACCAAAAGATGAAACCAGTCTCTACTTGCATCTGATCTTTCATAAACCAAACAAAAGCATACAGTGGGGAAAAGAATCCTCGTTAAACAGATAGTGCTGGGAGAACTGGATAACCACATGTAAAAGACTGAAACTTGACCCACACATTTTACCCCTTCCAAAAATTGACTCAAGATAGATAAAGGACCTAAATCTAAGACCAAAACAACAACAACAATAAAAATCTTGGAAGAAACTGTGAGGAAAACTCTTGATGATGTTGGAGTGGGGAAAGATTTTATGACAGACTTTAGAGGCCATCGCAACAGTGACAAAAATTAATAAATGGGACTTAAGCTGAAAACTTCTTCATGGCTAAGAACACAACAAAGAGTAAAGCAAAGAGACGATCTTCAGAATGGGAACAGATATTTGCAGGGTATTACTCTGACAAAAGGGTGACAACAGGAATCAACAAAAAACTCTAATTAATCAACAAAGAAGGACTAAGCAATCTCATCTACCACTAGGCAAGAGATTTGAATAGAAACTTCTCTGATGAAGATGGACGAATGGCTGAGAAACAGGAAAAAATGCTCATCATTCCTGATTGTCAGAGAAATGCAAATCAAAACCACCCTGAGATATCTCCTAGCTCCAGTGAGAGTAGCCCACATCACAATGTCTCAAAGCTGCAGATGCTGGCATGGATGTGGAGAGACAGGAACACTTTTACACTACTGGTAGGACTGCAAACTAATACAATCTTTGTGGAACAAAATATGGAGAAACCTCAAAGAACTCAAATTATACCTCACATTCAATCCTGAAATTCCATTACTAGGCATGTAGCCAGAAAAAAAAAAATCTTTTATCATGAAGACATTTGCACTAGACTGTTTATTGCAGCTTAATTTACAGTCACCAAAATGTGGAAACAACCTAAATGCCCACCAACACAGGAAACGATTAACAAGCTGTGGTATGTGTATACTATGGAATTCTATGCAGCCATTAAGAGATGAAGACTTTACATCTTTTGTATTAACCTGGATTGAGTTGGAACACATTCTTCTTAGTAAAGCATTACAAGAATGGAGAAGCAAGAATCCAATGTACTCAATTCTAATATGAAGGCAGTAGATCTAATATCTAATCTAATGGTTAGGGGAATGAGGGGGCAGGAGAGGGGAGAAGAAAGTTGCAGTGCATGCATACCTCTTGGGGCTGGAACACAATTATAAGATGGATTTTACCTAGCAAATGCAATCAGTGTAACCTAATTCTTTGTATCCTCAATGATTCCCAAACAATAAAAAATAAATAAATAAAATAAATGAACTGAGGCTAGACTCAAGTAATTGGTGAAGTTTCCTGGAGGGGTATGTGGGTCCTTATTTATGTGCTATCCTGTGGGCAGTTATCCTTATAATAGACTCATGCAATTCAAGTATGTAGTTTTAAATTCATCCCTGACTTAACCTGATATAATTCATGACACTGTCTCCGTCCTTAAAGCAGGTGTCCTCAAACTACGGGCCACGGGCCACATGCAACCCACCTAGGACATTTATCCGGCCTGCCGGGTATTTTTGTTGCCGCTGCCTGTCCTGCTTAGCAGCCAACTTGTCCTGGGGCCTGCAGTCCGGCCCTCCAACAGTTTGAGGGAGAGTGAAATGGCCCCCTGTTTTAAAAGTTTGAGGACCCCTGCCTTAAAGGCATTAAAGTGAGCATCAAGCGCACCTCCTAGTCAGTCGGGGTTTTGAAGGATGATGGAATTGCACCGAGCATCTTCTGTTCAAACCAAGGCAGAGTCTGTCTAATGGTATATGCTATTGTTTCTGGATTAATGCCACTAGTCAAGGGAAATGTTAAATTTGGATACTTGAGAAGAAAATCACCTGGCTTTGTAGGGTGGACTCTGATGGTTTATGAGATTTGTTGACCTAGTTGGATTGGGAACCTGGAAAATATTGTTGAGGTGAAGACTTTAAGTTGCCCTCATCCTGCTGCTTGAATTTCTATTGTTATTAGCCTTAATTAACTGCTGAGACAAACTGAGCAGATGCGGTCCCAGCCTCCATCAGTCATATCCATCAGATTGGCATACTTATGGAAAACTTTACCCAAAGCCAAGAAGTTGTAGAAACATGTGCTGATAGTATTGAGACATAATTCTCCATAGGTTTCTTCTTTCTCTGTACATCTCATGCATGATGTATTCGTTGGCTTTTTATTTGAACTCTTTTCAAGGACGTATGCAAAGCAAGTAGCCTCAGAAAACAGAGTATATTTCTCTCCAGAGAAAACCACAATACTCCTTTTGCTAATTATAAAATATTGGGGTTCTCAAATTTAAAATGCAATCCATTTCATATGCAGGTTCTATCTGCCCACTTGAAATTTCCCTGGGGGAACTGGAGCTCAGGACATCATGTGAATGCTGATACTCTGGCTGTTGCTGTTTTTGTAAAAAAACCTTTTCATTTACTCTGACCCAGATGCAACTGGCAGGCCAACATATTTGTTTAGTAATTTTGATGAGGTAAAATCTCAGACCCTTCATAGTTCTTAGGAACTAGCCAATCCGTTCAGCAATATATGGAAGAGGCAGGTTATAAAAACGTGGGGTGTATTATAGGAAGGTAAGGACAGTTTATCATTCAGAGTTCAATTAATGTATTTCATCACATTAAAGGAGAACAGTAGGAAAGAGGACTACATGGTTACATACATAAAAATACTTGATGAAATTTGACCCTTTCTCATAATTAAAAAATCCCGCACAAACCTTTTAGTAAACTACAAATAGGAAAAACCTTAATTTGAGAAAAAGTACCTGTGAAAACTTAAAGAAAAAATTACATTTACTGGTAAAATACTAAAAAGGTTGGTTTTTTTTTCTTTAGGATTGTAAATGAGGCAAGATCTTATCAGCTACCATCAATTCTACTTACCATTCATTGTACCGAGTATCTTAACATATGCAATAAGACCAAAACACATAAAAAGAAGAAAGAAAGAAAGGAAGGAAGGAAGGAAGGAAGGAAGGAAGGAAGGAAGGAAGGAAGGAAGGAAGGGTAATCCTAGCACTCTGGGAGGCTGAGGTGGGTAGATTGCTTGAGCTCACAAGTTCAAGACCAGCCTGAGCAAAAAGTGAGACCCTGTCTCTATTAAAAATAGAAAAACTGAGGCAAGAAGATTGCTTGAGCCCAAGAGTTTGAGGTTGCTGTGAGCTATGATGCTATGGCACTCTCCCCAAAACAACAGCTTGAAACTCTTGTCTTAGAAAAAAAAAAAAAAAAAGAAAAGAAATAAGAAAATAAAATACATAAGTAAAGAATAAGTAAAGCTGTCATTATTTGCAGAAGATAGTGGTAGCCATTGGCAGAAAAATCAAACAGAAGTTTTAAACTATTGAATTAATAAACAAGTTTAGCAAGTTTGCTAGATGAAAAAAATATTGTATTTCTGTATGCAAGTAATAAGTAAGTGGGAAATACCAAATTTTAAAATGATGCTGCTAATACTAGCATAGGAAAAAAAATCAAGTAGTTGGAAGTTTCCTTGAGGAAAATAAAAATAAATGCACAACTAAAAACTCACTGAAATATCTAAAATTAATAACCCAGAATAGCAAGAGGTACAAATGGCGTGGAACAACAAGACTTTGCAAACCCTGCCATATGGAGCATAAATTTGTACAATTCTGTTGGAATATGGTTTGACAATGTGTCTTCCTAAAGTGCAACAGTTCTGCTCCTAAGTATGGTGTCTATGTTAGACACGCACACATATAGTCACAAAGTAAAGTGCGTGAAATGTTCATAGTGGTATTATTTGTAATGTTCCCCAAATGGAAACTGTCCAAATGCTTCTACATAGTCAGATACGTAAGTCAACTGTGAGGCGTTCACATACAGCAGGGGCTGGCAAGACTTTGCTACTAAGGGCCAGAAAGTAAAATATTTTAGGAAACACAGTCTCTGTCCCAAGCTCTCAACGTTACCATTATAGCATAAAAATAGCAAGAGATAATACAGAAATGAACGAACGTGGGTATAGTCTAATAAAAACTTTATTTATGGACACAAATTTGACTTTCCCATTATTTTGAGGTGTCCCGAAATAGTATTCTTCTCTTGGTTTTCTTCAGTCTTAAAACCATTTTATCTTGTAAACCATACAAACGCAGGTGGTGAGGCAGATTTGGGGCCATAGTGTGCCAACTCTTACTGTGGAAGAATACTATATAGAAATGAAGATGAAGAAAATTACAGCCCTTACACGTGCAAACAATATGGAAGAATCTCTAAGAAATAATACTAAGTGAATGAGTTGGACACAAAAGTGTACAAGGCTGTATCATTCCATTTATATGTAAAGTTCAGAAATAGGCAAAACTAATCTATGAAGTTAGCAGTTACGGTAATGGTTACATTGGAGAAATTATTCAAAGGTGGCATCAAGAGGACTTTGGGTATACTAGTAATGTATCTTGATTTGGGCATTAATTTCAAATTTAATAAACTGTGCTTTATTATTTGAGTGCTATCGTGTTTCTTACACTTTAAAAGAAGTTCAGAAATGCATAAAATTTTTATTTTCCCACTGCTCATTTAAACTTTTTTCTCTAGGGTAAATATTTTCCCCTTTCACTGGACTAAAAACTACTGAAGCCCTGTGATTTTCTAGTCCCTCTTAGGTAATAGATGGTCCTATGCAAATTACAGCTTTGATTCAGAAATTATGATATGTTAATAACAAATCCATCTTCATTCCAACGTAAGCTTCTTTCATCCTGGCTGCCAAGTGTAGTCTGTAGAGAATCAATATCTGATTTTAAGCACTAGAGTGCTTAGTCCTTTTTTTTATTACTCCTTCTTTCTTGACTCGCTAGTAATACGTAAAGACCATCTGAGATGAAGAAAAGAAAGAGGAGAGAACGGGGACAAAGTTCTGATTTGACTGTTATTATTCAAGTATGAGTTTGGCTTTGTGGAAATGTCAGATAAAATGAGCTTTCTCTCACATGAGCTTTCCGTGAGGCTTTAAATCTCTGCTGCTGGATGTCCCAGCTACAGTTCAGCTGATTTTGATATATTCTATTTCTTTGGATTTTGCTTCCCCTTTACCATCTGATTCTCCAGTTGTCTATTCTGTGGACTTTTCCTATTAAGACCTTCAGCATGTCTAGGTGGGAAGACGTCAAACCAGCTCCAGGCTTGCTATCCCCCTGCTTCACGGATGGTCCACAATCAACATTCGCATATATTTTGTCCAAATCTATCCTGGAAGCACAGACACACCCAAAATATCACCTTCCCTTCACTCTCCATTTTGCTCGGCTGTCCAACTCTCTCACTCTCCTACCTGGCAACAAACACCTGTCCACTGACCTCAAGTTGTAGCATAGATGTCAAACTCAGGTAGTGGTTGTGCCACCCTTCAGCTCTCTAGACGTGAGGGAAGATCTCATCCCCTCATCTCCACATGAGTATGATGTTTATATGGGTTGAATCAAGAATTTACATATGGGGTGGTGCCTGTAGCTCAAGTGGCTAAGGCTCTAGCCACACACACCAGAGCTGGTGGGTTCAAATCCAGCCTGGGCCTGCCAAACAATGACAACCACAACCAAAAAAATAGCCAGGTGTTGTGGCAGGTGCCTGTAATCCCAGCTACTTGGGAGGCTGAGGCAAGAGAATCGCTTAAACCCAGGAGTTTGAGGTTGCTGTGAGCTGTGATGCTGTGGTACTCTACTCCTATCTTAAGCAATAGCTTGAAGTTCTGTCTCAATAAATAAATAAATAATTAAAAATAAATACATAAAAAAGAATTTACATATGGTGTCCACTCTCTTCAAAATAATCTTCTTGCAAATCCTCACAACTATTTAGATCCTGAAACTTTTTAAGATCCTCTTGATGGTAAGAAATTCTGAGAGTTGCACAGTTTTGGATAGTCCTTTGAAAATCTACATTTTGGGTTATTGCACCAGTCACTTGGTGCCACATTTGAACTAACAATTTAACTTCCAATTACCTTCAACTTTTTGCTATGAAAGTAAAGCGAAGCCCAGACAGGAAGGTAATCCCTAATTTTACAGAGTTCTTAGGTTAATTTAATTCACAAATTGATCTCTAGAAATATCACACTGAATTGAATTCTCAAGAATATGTTAAAATTCTTAACTCACTTCACCCAAACATATTGGAACATATTATAGTTTGGTAGATAAAAATTAGGTTTTTTTTTTGCTTAAAATTACATTTCTTTTTATTATTTCTATTTCAACCTAATGAAGTTAAATAGTTTTCGTGTTTGTTCAACACCTTTTGGTTGAGAAAAAAAATAGCTCAAGCCTGTGAGTTCTGATGATTTGGCTGGCTAGGTATCTGCAGAGCTGCACGATGAAATCAGCAAAAAAAATATTGGATAAAATATTCTTTAAAACCCACTTCTTAGATTTATTACATTCTGAGAGTATTACTAAAATTTTCTTGGTGAATAAGTCCATTTAAATGCACTTTGGAACTTCAGTAACTATCTCAGATGCTGAAAATTTTATCTAGAAAAGAAGACTTCAGATCTATTAATAGCATTCTGAGATAATGCCTATCCTGATACCTGATATCCACAAGTGCCAAAATCAGTTTCAAAAAGTAACTAAATTACTGCAACTGCTTGAGCCTCCTATTGAACAATTTCCTACCTAATCACGGAAGGTACCTAAGACTCAGGTTTGCAAGGAGCTGAAAGATTGAGGCCACAGGTATCAGATTGTTCAATGACTCTAGTTCAAGAGTGGCACAGATGCCAGTATGAAGGGAGCCATTTCAGGATCTAATAATTTTCTATATAAAAAAGAAGGCAATTACATTGAAGTTCAGAAATTTAGTAGCATTTGTTTCTTTCAGGTAATGTGCTTGTTTATCACAGAATTTCCTTAATACTTTTGTCATTTACTTTTATTTTTAAAAATGAATGCATGATCATTGGAAATATTCAAGCAACAATTTCTGAATTTTCACAACTTGCAACGATAGGGAATTAGTCCAGGCAGCAAGTTTTCTTACTAAAAATCATTCCTGGAAAAACTGTGCAAGTAAAGAAAAAACATGAACTTTAGGAGAGGTTGAAAAGTTCCCAGTATTTCTACAAAGTTAATGGTCAACAGAAGCTTTTTTTTTTTTTTTTTGAGATAGAGTCTCACTGTGTCATCCTGGTGTCATAGCTCACAGCAACCTCAAATTCTTGTGGGGATCCTCTTGCCTCAGCCTCTGAAGTAGTTGGGACTACAGGTGCTTGCCACGATGCCCACATAATTTTAGAGACCAGGTCTTTCTCTTGCTCAGGCTGGCTTGAACTCCTGAACTCAAGTGATCACCCACCGCAGCCTCCTGGAGTGCTAGAATTACAGGCATGAGCCACCACACCGAACCTTAGAAACATACATTATAGCTTATCTTTTCTTAAAATCTTATTTTGACTTACTTCTTGTTTGGCTAAATTTTATCTTCCTGTACTTATTATTATTGTTTTTGTTATTTTGTTATAGGACACAGGCTCATTGGCTGTATAATCCCTTAGTTCTAGAACATTTGAAACTGTTACCCTTATACTTGAAAAAGAAGTTGGCTGGGTATAATGTTTTTGTTTATCCTGGTTATTCTCTGTTTGCCCCCCACCCCCTTTTCCCATTTTCTACCTTCCTCTACACTGATACATGCCTGGGGGCAGACCTTTATAGACTGCAATACCCCAGCCTCTTGCTTTGTGGTTTCTGGTGGAATTTGTCCAATGCAATGCACCAGCAGAAGACTAGAGAACAGAAAGAGAGAGGAGTTGAGATATTTGTCCACCTCCTCTCCAATACCTCTGTGCGAGGATATGGCTTTGAAAGTGTCTGTATTCTTCTATGGACACAGTGCCTATCAGATGGTCCTTTTCGTTGGGGTACATTGAAACTCTCCCTCTTTTAGCCATCTTACGTTTAGAGATAGTCACGGCTTTCCATTGTTGCTAGGCCCTAGGTGACTTACTATTTCTTATTGGTTACTTTAACCCTCCTCACACCTCACTTCTTTTATTAAGTTTTTAAAAATTAAATCCTTTGTATGTATCCCGTTTTTTCTTCTGTTTGTCATCTGTTTGCCGTACTTAAGGCTGACCACATATTGGTTCACTCTTCCTTGGAAACTTTGTAGATGTCACCGTATCATTGTCTTCAGGCTTGAGTGTTGCTGCGGAATCTTCTGATGTCCTGATTCCAGCTCATACCACCTCTTGCCCTAAGTCCGCAGGGGTCTGTAATATTTCTATGTACCTGATAATTATGTGTTCTAACACTTCACAAACTTCACCAAGATATGCCTTAGTGTTGAAAATTTAGTTTAGTGTTTTTTAAAATGCCCTTTTAATTTTCCGATTCAGATTTTCCTTTATTCTAGAAAAAATACTTCATTATAACATTGAATACATTTGCCATACTGATAATAACTCTGTACTTTTAAACTCTATCATTATTAACCACATACTGTATGTATTAACTTTCTCAAAGGGAATTTTATCATTCTTGTTCTCTCTGCCCCGACTGTGACTTCCTTGAATTCTTCGCTCCATGCTCCCAATTAGGTTAGGTCCATGACTGCGGTATCTTGCCTCTTCTAATTTACATGTGAGCTGTGTAGCACTGTTTTGTCCTTAATTGGCTTATTTAGCTCGGCATTATTCATCACATTCTGTTGGTGTATTTTCTCATTTTGTTTCATTGATTTCATTTTCTTTTTAATTTTTTCTATAAGCCAAACAAATGTTATGGAATGTTTTCTTCTGTTCTCCACATTGGATTGCTTATCTGTCTTACATAATTGAGTTTCTCTCCCTCCAATTATTTCACCTGCATTTGCAGAGTTTTCATGCTATTTCTTCTTATCCTATTTAACAAGGTCAACTCTATTTAATTTTTCTATTTACCAAGTACAACATGGGTAACTTTCTCTTGACACCCTTTTCCTTTCCTGGGATTGACTGGTGTTCCCTTCACAGTGCTTGGTGGTGTGTGCTCTTCCATCCTGGGTGTTACTTGAGGGTGGGGAGAAGTAGGATTCAGCTGGGGAGCTGAACAGCTGTGGTTAGTGGATCAGGCCTCTGATATTTTTTGATAATTATGTTAAAAGTGTTGCATTGGTATTTCTCCCACGATTTAGTTGCCTCTCATATTTCTAAAGAGCACTGTATCACTCAGGGTTCAACCACAGAACTATACCCCCTAGGAGATATATACATCTATGCAGAGGGTGCCAAAAAAAGTGTATTCAGATTTTAATAAAGGAAAATCTTTGTTAAACTTGTTAATATTCTACATATACTGATAACAAAAGATGAATACACATAGCCTTTGAATTATGCAAGTACAAGAGGTGCTCCAATTGGTTACAGTGTCCAGACACTTCTGGTTAAAGTGAACTGCTGCTTGAGCAATATTTCGAGGCCTCTTGGCTTTTCACTTGTGCACATCGCACTCAGTACCACGCGTCTCAAACTGGCCGTGAATGAGTACAATTTTCAGGCATGGGGGAGGTTCTGATGATGCTCATGTTTCCACTGTCATTGTACTTCCACAATTTTCTTGGATCTCAAACACCATGTCAAAACAGTCTGGCACTGCTCTCAACAACCGTGCTTCTGCCATTTACTCTGACCATCCTGCTGTCACATGATGACACTAGCATTCATTTGATTAATGCCATCTTTTGAGGGAACATCACACTACATATTGCTACAATTTGGTTCAACCTCAAAAAATAACACATAGACAACATCTCTTAAAATGTGCATACATTTTTTGGCCCCCTTGGCATATTCCATTTGCCTTTCTGCAGCTAAGCAGGCTGCAAGGCTGTTTTCTTCACATCTGATGCTTTAGCTGAGAGTGTTCAGACCAACCAATTAGGAAGGAGAGATGAACATAAACTGGGAACCAACAGCAAACTGGAACCCAAAATGGTAGCTAAAAGTCCACCAAAAAAAGGACTGAAACCCGTATCAGTTCTTGTTGCCTCTGGTGTTGGTGCTACGGTTGCATTACAGAATTCAGGACCATCAACCCAGAATTAAACACGCACATAAGAAGGCCTGGAAGTCACACAAACTGCAGGAGAATTCAGGGAAAGGCAGAACAGTTGCAGCCCAACTGGGACTTCACGCCAGCAAGATGAGTCAGTAAGTCAGCATCTACCTACACATATCTGAGCTACAGAATGGCTGGTGCTTCCCATCTGCCCCTAAATCTCCTCAGAAACTCTCTCCTGGACCATGCTAACTGGAAACCCACCAGAAAGGTATCTCTGGCAAATGTAGGTTAGCCTAGCCAAGTGGACAAAGGCACAAAGATATCCTTGGATTTTGAATTACTACCCTTAAATAAAGTAGAGCTTTGCCTCAAGCCTTTTACGTTTGATTAGGCCCAAGTTTTATTTCCTATTTCATTTCCTTCTTCCCTAAAGCTAATCAAGAAAATCACAATATCTAAGTGATTATGTTGCAAATTAAAATGATATTTGCATTTGAAATAAGAGAGTAAAGAGAATAATAGGTCTTATGATTTATTACATTCTGTATTTTTATTTGATATTCAGATTCATGTAAATTCACATCAATGACAATTATTTTATTCTCAGCTACCTATGACACTAGTCTTAACATAGCTATCTTTCCATGTGCCAAGTGTGGCAAAGAAGAAGGATTTAGCCAACCTTATCTTCCCTGAGTCTTTTCCTCCCCCTCTCCTTTGTTTGTTTTTGTTTTTATTTTATTGTTGAGGATTCATTGAACATACAGAGAACCACATTATACTGATTGCATTTGTTAGGTAAAGTCCTTCTTATAATTGTAGCCCATGTCCAAGAGGTATCTTCATCAAAATGCTTGCCTGAAATTACCTTAGCAACCAAAAGCATTTATACTCAGTGAAAGCTTAGAAATGACGCAGCTTCATTAGACTTTTATTCATAAACCACAATTAACATCCAACTGGGAAAAACATAATAGTGACTTAACAGGAAATTCAACTAAAGATATAAAAACATCAGTAAATGAATATGTACGGAAAGCACAACAATTTAGGAAGTGAACTTGAGCTTAAATCTTGGTCTTGTGATTATGATACTTGTCTGTAGACTAGTCTCATGAGTTTGAACCCAACAGTGATATAACACTGTTTTCTGTTCATTTAAAGCAATCTCTACTTTGTTTTCTGCATTTTGTGCAGAGTGACCATTCAAGTCATGTCAGAAGCACCTGGTATAGTATGTGAGATTTCCCAAGATAAAAGGTCAGGCCTTTTTTTCTTTATTGTAAAATAAGAATAATAGCACCAATATCTGATTATCTCATAAGATTATTGGAGTTCTCTAAAGCGAGTTTTTAAATTGCTCTATAAAAATGAAAAGTGGATCATAATGGAATGCCATGGTTATGTGTGGACTAGAAGAGGTTTTTGAACCTTTGTTGAAAAGACAAATAAAGCTCTTTAAAATTTAAGTAGTTATCTCTCTTCTGAGAATGAGGATTTTAATTTATACCTTCAGAGACTCAATTGCACTAGTAAATGAAATCCTGGAAAATGGCTGGGAATACACCGAAAATGTGGCAAGGAACCTATATATGGAAAGGGAATGACAACTTTATACAGTCAAGTTGGTGAATTTGAGACCTTCAGTTATATAGCAGTATAGGAATTGTATATTATTTTGCCTATTCTTCCCCTTTGACTGAGATGAATTGTTACTGTTGAAATATTTAACAATGTCATTTTAAATAGTCCACGCTGAGCTAGTCTATGTATTTGTTCCAGTGACTGTGAAAATCAACTTCTTCATTCATATAATTGAATGATGACTAAACAAGTCTTATAAAAGGCAATTGGCATCCATTGTTCAAGAATAATTTTGGAAAGTTTAAAACCATGGCCATTTATAAAGATATTAAATAAGCATATGTCAAAAATTATATTGGAATAATTAATCTTATTTAACTCATCCATTAAGGAGAGAACCAATAACATTAAAACTGATTCAACGATTCTCAAGGAAACAAACAGAAGCCCTGATGAGTACTGATTTTTGTAGTACTCCCTCTATGGCTGATTTTAAGGTACCAACATGAAGTCAACCAGTTTTCAAAATTTCTGAAAACAAAATAATTGGTCTTCATGAGCCAATGGTTCGAGCATGATACTGTTTATAGATATATATGCAATTTAATAAAAGAATGCCAAGACAAAAATATATAGTTTGTGGAACTGGTTAATGTCTCAAGGACAAATAAAGCTTTAGGGTTATTTTTCCAACAGACAAGAATTGCTCTCGCCTCTTTCAGACAACATGTATCAATTAAATTCTGCCCTAAAAGAGTTGCAAAATGGTGCAGTCAATAGCATCAAGCCCAGCACTTCACCAAAGGAACATGTTGTAATCTCTTTTATTTTTTCCAAGTTATTAATACTATTTCATGACAGAACAGGTTGTTAAATCTATAATGTTTTTCTAATTTTTTCAAAAATGAACTTCTCCAATTTGTCTGTAGAGTACTTGAAGGTAGGAATTTTCTTTTTGTTTCCTTAGCCCCTAGCAAGTATCTGGGAGCATGTAGGTACTCGGTAAAGTGTTGGTATATTGATGAGTATAATTTTGTATGTGGAAAATAGAAGTTAATGTCTCAAAATGGGCAATTTCTTCCTTATTTTTCCCCTCCTTTTTAGGTTCCTGCCAAGAAATATGACTGAACCCAGCTAAACAGAAAACATGGTTCCCTAGTTATAAGGGAAATTCTACACTAGAGGCAATTGAAACAGAAACTGTAAAGGCAGTGAAATGTATTGGACAAATGAGTGAAAATGGGGCAGGTCACAAAATGATGTAACAATTTAAATTTATTGAATCAGGCAGGTCAGTGGCTCACGCCTATAATCCTAGCACTCTGGGAGGCCGAGGTGGGTGGATTGCCTGAACTCAAGAGTTTAAGACCAGCCTGAGCAAAAGAAAGACCCCGTCTCTAAAAACAGCCAGGTATTATGGGGTCACCTATAGTCCAGCTACTCGGGAGTCTGAGGCAAGAAGATAGCTTGAGCCCAAGAGACTGAGCTTGTTGTGAACTATGATGCTCAGGGTGACAAAGTTAGACTCTGTTTCCAAAAAAAAAGTAAACAAAAATATTTATTGCACCAGTTCTTTAAATTGCAGATTTAATTCATTATAAAACTATAATGTAGAGTAAGATTAAAGTAGAAATTGTAATTTTGAATTACAATTAAGGTAAGGTAGTTGAAGATTCAATTTATAGAGAGATCATTGTTTGGCCCAATGTTGAAACCTAACGGCCACTAGGTTTATTATAACTGAAAACTAAACAAACAGGGAAACCAAAAGGAGAAGAACCAAGGTGAGCAGCGATGGAGGGGCCAACTGAGGCTAGGTTCCAAGGAAGGAGGTGTGATCAACCGGTTCTATCTAACGCAGTTAATAGGTTGAATAAGATAGGAATGAAAATCGATAAATTGTACTTACCAATGTGGAGATTCTCTGTGAATCAACAAGAGTGGTTTTAATGATGTGGTGATGAAAGCCTTATAGGTCTGGGTTCAAAAGAGAATGGAAGGAGAAGTGGAGATGGCAAGTTTAGACCACTCTTTCTGGAGTTTTCTTTCAAGTAAAACAGAAAAGATAAAGGTGTCAGAGTTTTCAGCTTGCTATAACGAAAATACTTAGAATGGTGGCTCATAAACACAAAATTTATTAGTTACAGTTCTAAAGCCTGGGCAGTTTGAGATTAAGGAGCCAGAGGAGCTGGTGTCTGGTGAGGTCCCATTTTTCATAGAGGCTGCCTTCTATGTGTCCTCACAGGGAAGAAGGACCAAGGCAGCCCCCTTTTACAAGAGCACTAATCCCAGTGGTGGGCACAAAGCCCTAAGTAGTAATAACTCTCAAAACACCCCACCATTTAATAGTATCACATAGAATTAGGTTCCAAGGTCAAATTCTAGAAGGACACCAGGATTCAGACAATAGTAGAGGTTGTCAGAGGATGATGTCAGGACACAGGACCAGCGAGTTTTGTTTTGCTGTTTTCTATTTTATTTTAAATAAAATGGAAAATATTACATGTCTAGATCACTGAGGAGAAAGACCCACTTTAGAGGGGAAAATGATGATACAGAAGAGAAAGAAGCAAGGCCCCTGAAGATGTAGGGAGGGGATGGAACTTTGTGTACCAGTGGTTACTCAAGACCTCAGTCTGCAATGATATAAAAACCTTTATGACTATAAAGCTATCAGTATTTATAATATAGTATAATAGAATACAGCCCTATTCTTTGACAACAGCCATTCATGTTTATGAATAATGAAGTTTAAGAAATTTTAATATTATCAATCATAGAAACATATATACAAGATAAAAATGTGGAATCGGTTTATTTACACAGGTATGAAATTAAACTTTACTGCAACTGGAAATACGCACTGTGCCCCTTAGAATACAATCCCTTTTAGTTTCTTACTCCTTCCCCCAAAGTAATTACTTTTCTGACTTCAACACTTCCTCGCATTTCTTTATAGTTTCA
The DNA here is from genome assembly GCF_000181295.1 of Otolemur garnettii. Lineage (NCBI taxonomy): Eukaryota > Metazoa > Chordata > Mammalia > Primates > Galagidae > Otolemur > Otolemur garnettii. The sequence continues at coordinate 1,728,593 of NW_003852471.1, read as the reverse complement.
TCACCTGATGTGAGTCAATGAATACTATATTTAAGTTTTGACTTGATTTTTAAAGTTTAAATAAATAGAGTCAGACACATTGGTTTTTTTTTTTTGTATGTGATTTCTCCAGCTCACTTTGCGTTTTGGGGATTCATTTATACTGTTTTTGTAGATTGTTTATTATCATTGCTTTTTAGTACCCCATTGTATAATTATTATCTATCTATTACCAAAGGATATTTAAGGTTTGTGTGTGTGTGTACTTTTTATGTGGATGTTCAATCAACTATCATTTCTTGTTTTTCCTTACTACTCCTTCCCAATCCTCAGTGATGATCCTTGTCATATACCAAACATTCATTACAAATGTAGATGTATTTCTGGGTTTGGTTTCCTATTCTATCCCACTGGTCTGTTTATCAATTTTTTCACAGAAATCATACTCTCTTTTTAAATTTCAGAATATCACAGGGGTACAAATGTTTTGATTACATGGATTGCCTTTGTACTGCTTGAATCAAAGTTATTAAATATGCCCATCACCCCGACAGTGTACATTGTACTCATTAGGTATGAGTTCACTCATCCCCTCCCCCACCCACCTGCCTAATTTCTGTTGAGTTTTATTTCCATCTGTGCACATGAGTGCTAATCAATTAGTTGTTAGTTCCAGTTTAATAGTGAATAGCTGCTGTGTTTTTCCCCATTCTTGTGATGATTTACTTAGGAAAATGGTCTCCAGTGCCTTCCAGATTATTGCAAAAGGGGTCACCAGACTTCTCTGCCCTGTCTCTCTGTGATCTACGCTCTTCTCCCCTCCTCTTAGTCCAATATCCTACCTGTCTGCTGTGATGGTTCAAAAAATAATGTCCCTAGTGGGCCATCGTGGTGAAGTTACTGTAGTTTAATGATAAATCTTGGTGTTCAGTTTAGGAATGCTTTTCACCCCTTTTTTTTCCTATTAAAGAATATTTCAATTATATTTTACTATATACTTATTTATTTAAATATATTGAACATGTTTTCCGTTAAAGAATGTTTTGAATGTTTTGCTATCCTGACAACTGATAACTTCAAAAATCTAAGTATATATATCCATGGTTGGCTTTTCTAGTTACTAGCAGAAGGATTGGTTCAATTCCAACAACACCCCCCCCCAAAAAAAACATATATGTTTAATAAGTGTAACAGCTTTTTTTAATGTTCAGAACAATTTCGGATACGATCACAATTTTCTTTTAATCTCAAATTACTGTTTTTGGCTTACAGATCTCATGTTTTTTGTGTGTGTGTCAGTTCTTGACCATTCTCCTCTACATAAAAAAAAAAAAAAAAAATGTAGTTTTCCTAAGAAAAAGAAGTCTTGTTCCTGGCTTCTTGTTAGGGCCAGGATCTAGTACTGTTAATAGTTGTGTAGAAATAAAGGACAAGACAAGGTCAATGTTTTAGTAAAATTAAAATACACCGTTCTTACTTTTCTGTCAGGGTGTCGGGTGCTCGTTTTGATTTGGAAAATCATGATGAGGCCATGAAAGGCTGTCTTTGTGAACACAGCTGTGAATTTTTGATCCCTTCAAATTCTTGTTGTCTGTCACACAGACACGTTACATACATATATTCTAAAATTTGCACTCTGAGTTTGATGGTTTGACTTTGATGCTGTGCTCTCTGATTTCTATGTTAGCCCTCTCTCATACCTTTCCACTTCATTCAGCTTAAACCATTCTGGAAGGCCCAACTCTACCCGAGAGCTTGCTTCAAGTCTATTCACCTCCCCTTCTTTTCTTACCACCACATGGTTACCAAACTATACTTGCCTGGTGAGAATACACTGGCAGGACTTGTGCTATAAGATATAAGTCTCTGCCTTTGGCTTCTGACTCTTACTCTGACTACAATTACATGTGTAGCACCTAAAAGATATCAAAAAGAAGTCAGGCCCACCTACCACTATAAATTCTCCTTTTGCTTCTAAAATTCATTATCTCCGTTGAAATGAATTGGTAAATCACATTCTTGATTAGAACTTTCTCTAAAATATGCACAAAAACTGCCTCTGAGTATGTCCTGGATGATGTTATCCTTAGGTAAATGAATATATTTGTTCATATACTTTTTAAATTAATTTTTCTTACTTTTACATGTGTATATTAGGTTTCCACTTTTGCCTTTAGAGAATTAAAAAGGCTAAATTTAAAGACAATAACATTTAACATAAGGACTGAGAATAAAAACCTCATAAAGAATGAATGAAGATACATTCAGAAAAGAGATCAGATGATTGCTGCAACAAAATATTAAGCAATAATAATAGTAATAACACAAAGAAAGTAACATTCACATTGTCAGGTAGAAGTATGTCTATTATAGAATACTTTGATCAGTTAACTTTTTCTTCTTATTTTGTTTTTTCCAAAGTCTCAAAAAAATAGACAACTAATATTTAAAAATGAAAGTAACAGATAATTTCAAAAAAATAGATCATGCCAAATCTTATAGACAATAGAAAAAGAAATACTTCAAAATCATCTACTTAATCTGGATATACCTGATATTAAAATGGAGAAAATATAGTATTATAAAGGGGAAATTACAAACATATTTCACTTATAAATGAGGATGCAATATGATGAACAATGTTCATATACTTTTAAGATTATTATATATATTTAAACATTATTGTATAGGTCTAAATATATCTGATTTAGCTGGTCTGCGACCTCTCTACTTTTTCTGGGTGTGGATGTGGTGCTATTAGGTAGTTGGTCTCTGAATAAACCAAGTATTAACACATTAGACATTGAACATCCACCTTGTAGGGCTCTGCAAACAATCTGATTTCTAAGCCATGTAAACAAAACAAGAATTAACAGACATTCCGAATCACAAAAGTGATTTTAAAGGAGAAATAATTTATACTCAAAAATATGCCTCAAAATCAATTTCTTAACAATTCTTTGTACCAATGGTTTGAAAAGATTTGTATACCGTGATTAAGCTGGTCCTAACAATCACTTCAATACACGGTTTAGTCTTTAAAGAATTATTGAAAATAAATAGAGTATAAAAGTTTTAGGCATATGCCTATCAAAATTAAAATAATAATCATTTTCTTTTATTAGAGGAAAGTTTCTGAGTTTATCTGAATTTAACATACATCAAGTGATCTTCATATTTGGCATGCTGCTGTATTTTTATTTCCTAAACATTAGCTATATTATTCTATAGATTCCAAAAGATGAACTTAAAGCAGAATCATATCTCCTTTCTGTTTCTATGTGTGGAATTTAATAAAAAATTAAACCTCAGTACAGGTATTGGGAAAGCAAGAACCCTAAACACTAAAAACTGCTCTAGCTTATTTAAAATAAACCTCCACAAATTTATTCTGGAAGCCCAGTTTGATATAAGGACTACATTTCATATCATTTTTTGACTAAAGCTCAGTTTGTTATATGTCACAGTATTTGTTTAAAGGATAATCAGAGACTGGTATTTTCCTTTTAAGATTTGAAAAAAAGTCAGCTATTATAATGTTATGCCTGAGATCTGTTAGTTGTTTAATTTGGAAAGGATCTGGGGCCTGGAAAAGAAAATGTCTACGCTTATTTCCACCCCAGCTGCATAGACCTAAGTCTGCCGTCGATATGAAGGAAGCCCATTTGAATGGAAAGTGTCTCATTTTGGAGAGGCTCATTTTAAAATCTCAATTTCACCCCTTACTACATTTGCTGCATTAGAACATTTACTTGATCTCTAAAAAGTTCCCATTTCTACATTGTAAAGTTGGTTGTTACGACCCACATCACAGGAGAAGTGTGCAGGTTTGGCTGCTGTAAAGCGCTTTACACGGAGAAGCAGCAGGGCTGTACCATTCACAGGTGAATTTGGGAAACATGTTTTAGAACAAGCTGCACATCTAGCAGGGGGTCTAAAAGATAAATGCTGGTCTACTGGGTTCTTAAAAGCTGCCTAGTTAGAGAGGTGAGCTCTCTAACTGGGTTCTTAAAAGCTGCCTAGTTAGAGAGGTGAGCTACACAGTCTCTGTGGTGGTAACAGTAAACCTCCCTAAGCATACCCTTTAGGTCCTTTGATTTCCTACCCTCCTGCAGTTATCCTGTGATTATTTCCGGCCAGTGAGATGGTGGTGGTGATGGGGGCACTGTATGACTTCAGGGGTGATGCAGTAAAACTTCCGTAAAAGATCCTCTAGGCCCTCTTTACCCTTTCACAGTAAACGGTTACTTACTTTTTTTTTTCTTTTTTGCAGTTCTTTTGTCGGGGGCTGCATTTGAACCCACCACCTCCGGCAGTGCCAGTGCCTGACTCCTTTGAGCCACAGGTACCACCTACAGTTACTTACTTTTTGATGGTGAAGTTCTAAGATGGTGCAGCCTCCATCAGCCTGGGTCCCTCTCTGACAGTGTGGGGTAGAATGCCCTACCAAACCTTCATGGCCATGTGGTGTGAATTAGAAATGAATCTTTGTTTTGTTAATCCATTGGGACTTAGAGCTTGGTTTATTGCCATGGCATAAAGTAGCCTGACATGAAGAATAGAGCAGCCACATTTTTGAATATATTTTCCCTTATAAGTTTTTTAATTTACTCATTAGGTTTTGTTAACATTAGAATTAAATGTGCTTGGATTTCTAGCTTAATGAGATCATGGAATAATTATTTAAGGTTATCCTGAATGCAGCTTTAATATAACATTAACATGCTCAAGGTCAGTGAAAGTGAGGAGTAAGCTTGTTACTGAAAAACTGTGTATCAGCCTCAGAGAAAAACTGTCCAATTGGTAAGGCATTGGGGTTTTTAAAACTGTAGCCAAAGAATAGAGAAGGAGAATTTGTGTTCTAAAGGCATCTTCTTCCTAAGCAAAGAGAGTTGTGAGAGTTTCAGAGAGATACTGCCCAGAGGAGGTGTGTAAGCTCATACGGGATGTTTCAGTCATGCAGACACAGTTCACGTACACACGTTTTTCATATATGACATGCACAGTCAGTGGCCGTGATTCTCACTTGGGGGCAGGATTTCCTTTATTATAATTATATGCTAATGAGTTAAAGGTAACTGGAGGTAGCCTGCTCTGGTCTGCTGGCTTTGTGCAGGTCTACACAGCTAATGGGTGGTTACATGGCGATTTGTAGAATTTGGGTCCTCTGGTGTCCTTGAGCAGCTGTGCTTCTGGATAATGAAAGTATAGAAAAATTGTTGAAAGAAAGAAATAAAAGAGAAGGAAAAGAACTGTTCTGGTTTTTCCATCCCCTTTGTCCTGGTGACAAGATCAGGAAAGCCTGCAAGCACAACATCAAAACACACAAACACAGACAAAATAGGCTGGTCGCTAAAACTGATCATAATTATATTTGGGGCTGGCATGGCTTTCTGTGAAGTACTGCATTCACTACTCAGGTCCTGATGAAATTCCGGATCCGAGGGATGCTGAACTCAGTGGGAGACGCATCTAAGAATAGCATGGTGAATTGTAAGTGGACTTGAGCTTCAATGTGAGTGGTTGAAGTCCTCTTCATGGAAGCAAAAAGGACCCTCAAAATACCCATCTCGTTATATAGGATACAATTTTTATTAATATCTCAAGAACACTTCAAAGTAGACTAGAAACATTAACTGAACATGCTTGTAAAGTAGAATAGAACTGCCCGTCTCCCTTCTCAAGCTGAGAAAATGCAGGGATTAGTAACTAGTTCACCTGAAGATAATTAATTAAGAAATGAGATGAAACGTCTTTTTATTTCTAGAAATTAGACCCAGTAGGTTCTTAATAGCTGTGACTACAGATACAGCACAGAGGACGAAGAGTACTGTCAGCCCTTCATATCTGCAGATTCCACATCTGCAGATTCAACCAACCACAGATTGAAATACTTGGGATGGCTGGATGTGGTGGCTCACACCTGTAATTCCAGTGCTGTGGGAGGCTGAGGTGGGTGGATTGCTTGAGCTCAGGAGTTAGAGACCATACTGAGCAACAGCGAGACTCCAGATGTTGTGCATGCTTGTAGTTCCAGCTACTCAGGAGGCTGAGGCAATGGGATCACTTGAGCCCATGAGACTGAGGTTGCTATGAGTTAGGATGATGCCAAGGCACTCTACCCAGGGAGACAGAGTGAAAAACTCTGTCAAAAAAAAAAAAAAAAAAAGGAAATAAAGAAAAGGAGATATTTGAGAGAAACATTTAAAAAGTCTATAGAACAATAACCATGAAAACTGATCCAGTATAACAATGATTTTCATAGCATTTGCCTTGTGCTATATATCATAAGTAATCTAGAGATGTCTTAAAGTAGATAGAAGAACATGTATAAGTTTTCTGCAAATACTACACCATTTAATGTAAAGCACTTGAGCATCTGACAATTTTGGTGTCTGTGTGGTGGGGCTGGGGTGGTTAGGACTGGAAGCAATTCCCCAGGGATATGGAGGGATGATTGTACTGACACTTGCCCCATAGAAACTTGATCTCAAATTCCAGCTTTGACTACTTACTCTTCATGTGGTCTTGGCCAATTTTATTTCTACATAAATGAGAAGAATCATATCTTATAGCATATCGCAAAGGTAATATAAGAATTAAGCAACAGTGTAGGCAAGGCATTTCATGCAGTAACTGACCCATTATAAGCAAATAGTAAATATAGTGTTTTATCCTTTTACCATTTATTTTATTAAAAGTAGTAATGAGTCCACTTCTCAAGGTGCAAAAATATCAAAACTGGTATACCCATCAGGTAATTCTCAAATGATACTACTCTGAGTGCACATTTAGACTAAGAACAAACAGTACTACTTCAGGCTACCAGGTTCTACCACTCCTCTTCTTATATCTGATCTAGAGGCTTTGAACTACAAGGAATCACAATCAATGTACTGAATATTGAGACAGACTCTTCATCTTTCTTTCTTTCTTTCTTTTGCCAACTCTTTGAGAGATCCATCCTTTGGTCACCACCTTTCAATGGGATACTTAATTCCAATAGCAACTCAATCAGTAGCTTCTTGAGAGGAGAAGCATTTCCAAAGATTTCCCCTCCTCCCCTTATTTTTCCAGAAGTAAGCTGCGATAGCAAAAGACTCCCGTTACTACAGATGGTTAAGCGTGGTGTTTGCCTCAGGGAAACACACATTTGTGAGGAGGCACTTGTCACAGACCAGTTAATGTGTGACAGCAGGTAAACATTTCTGGGGTTGGGTTTTCTCTGCCCTAACAAGGCAACAAGGGTTGAGATAACAAAAGGCCGGTATGGATGAGACTTTTTATGGCAAACATTCCTAAAAGCTTGACGCCCTCTGAACAAAATACCTCAGGTTCCCAGATGGAAACCTGACATGAACCCCAAATCACATGCCCTGGACGGTGGAGCGCGTGCTCCCACATGGTCACATGACAAGCTCTCAAAGACATACAACAGTAGTTCTCAACCTTCCTAATGCGGCGATGTATTTTCATTGTTACAAAGGGGTGGCGACCCACAGGTTGAGAACTGCTGGCACAGATGAGAGGAACTTTATCTGGTATCCATCTTTATGACAGAACAGCAGAGTCAAGTGAAAAATTTCTGTACTTTTCTCTCCATTTACTATAAACCTAAAACTTCTCAAAAATATAGTCTTTCATAATTACAAAAAAACCAAAATGTTAGTTAAGACACACTAAATGAATGTAATACTCCATCCTTGGAAACATTGTCTTCTGAAAGTTGTCCACAAGAGGAAGTATGTATTGAAGTGCTAATTTATGACTTACCTTCTTGACGATCAAAATATAAGGTGACCACTATTACCACGCTAAGGTGATAACACTCAACCCCAGACAAAGGAAGCTCTTATTTTCATTCTGCTATGCTTTATGAGATAATAAAATCACCTACTTACCCAATACTTTTTCTCTAGACTCCAGGTTTAAACTCTCTTCCGATAGGTTTTGGTTGAGTTATCTGACAGTTTTTTTCCCACTTGGAAAGATATGTTTAGCTAACATTTGTAGTTTATTGATTAGCTTTGTAAACCTTTGTGAAAAGTTTCTGCTAGGGCACATAAGGAGAAAAAGAAGTCTGAAACAAAAACAAAAACAAAAACTCCTTCCATTTATATTGCATCGGTTTTCTTAGTTGTAATGAAGAAGAAAATAAAAATCCATCTCGTGTGTTTCTGAAAGAGAAATGGCTGATGATTTGACCATCCTGGAGGGGTTATTACCAGAGACTCGACAAAGTTATTTGCTGTTTCGTGAAAATTTTGTTGTTAGAGAAGGTGAAACTGACCCTGGGAAGGGGAAATGCTTCTCATTTGTGACATTTGGGTCACAGGGTTGGAAAAAAGAAAGAGACACTATGATACAGCTTCTCATCTTATAGCTCACGTAGGTATTAAAAGCTCACTGATTACAATTTAAGCCAAGAGTTTCTCTCTCCTTTATTCCCCTATTTCTTTGAATTTTTCAGAAAAAAAGTAAGAAAAGAAAAAGGAAGGACAGAATGAAGGAAGAAAGGAAGGAGGCAGGGGGAAGGAAGGAAGAAAGGAATGAAAGAAAGAAGAGAAAATGTTTTTAAATTCCTATGAGATTAAAAAAAGTTAAAATCAAGGTTATACATGTATTAAGCAGATTTTCATCCAAAATGGCCCTGGTACTATTTTTCCTGAAAACAATACACTTGATCAGCAGTGACAAGGGGCAGAAATGATGCTACGTTGAGTTGTTCCCAATGGTTTCAGTTCCCAACAGTAACCAACATCAGCTCTTCAGTAATTACATCCCAGATCAATTTGTCTGCAAAAAATTCAATTTTGAGAATTTGGAAATAAAAAATAATAGCAATGTTTAAACTTCATTCAAATAGGTTCCCTGTCATAGACATTATTTTACCAAGAAACAGAATATCCAAAATTTTCCTAGTATATTTATACACTGGGGATTTTCTGGATTTTCTTGTAAAGGTACAATTGAAAGAGTGACATGATTAATATTCACTTTCTCATTCTATTCTACTTGAGTCTGAGGAATGACAATATCATGAAATTTTCTGTCCATTATGATATAATGAATTCCAGAATCTAAATTTATACATTTTCAGGAAAACGGAAACTCTTTTAATATTTCAATAGCATAAAGTTTCTCATAAAATGGAATGCCCTTTTTTAGACAATTGAAAATATAATCTAACATAAAAAATTACCTTTTGAGACATAGCACTTTTTTTTTTTTTTTTTTGGCTGGGGCTGGGTTTGAACCCACCACCCCCAGCACATGGGGCCAGGGCCCTACTCCTTTGAGCCACAGGTGCCACCCAAGACATTGTACTTTTAATTTATTTTAATGATTTAAATAGTCTAAATCCTGCCATTTTGCCTAGTAGTGCAAATCCCAGTTATTTTACTTAGAAGTTTCCATTATAAACTAACAGTATGGAGCCCAGTCATTTTTGCCCTGACGTTTCCATTATAGACCAGCAGTTCAATGTGTTGGCACTGTCTGTAATGTGATGGGGCTCAATCTTGATGCTGGAAGTTTTTTCTTTTTCTTGCCTTGCTAAGTCCTGCGAACTCTAATAAGCATAAGGCTCCTGGAGCATTCCGTGTGGAAGTGTGCACTCATTCAATACGCCATTGGAGAGAGGCTGAAATAGTGTCCCCCCACCAGATTCTATTTCCCAGAATTTGCCATTATGTTATTTAATGTGGTAAAATGGTCTTTACACATGTATTATGTTATGAATCTTAAGTTGAAGAGATTATCTTGGGTTATCTGGGCAGGTCCAATGCAATCAGGAGTCCTTGTAAGAGGGAGGAAGAAAGATGAGAATTACCGAGAAAGAAATTAAGGCAAGAAGGAGCAGTCAGACAAGAGAAGAGATGGAGGCAAGGGCCATGGGCCAAGACATGCAGGTGGCCTCAGCCTCTACACAGTGGGAAAGGCAAGAGAACAGATTTTCCCCTAGAGCCTCCAGAAGGAGTGCAGGACTGTTGACGTCATTGCAGCTCAGTGAAACTGACTTTGGACTCCTGACCGCAAGAACTGTAAGTTTGTCTTTGTTTAAGCCTCAAGTATCTGTGACTGCTTACAGCATCAATTGAAAAGTCAGTCTGTGACTTGATGCTTTCCCCTGCAAGGTTAAGGGCAACTGTTTACATGTCCTTGAACTCCCTGTTTCACAGTCATAGAAGATGCTGGCACCTGACTTTTCTCCACCTCTTGCTCTCCTTTCGTCCCAAAAGTTGCTTACCTTTTGTTCTACCCTGGATTTTGTCTCCAAACTCCTATTTTCCTTCTCTCTCAGCCTAACATCACTGAACATCCTGAAACCTGTGGCTCATCACCAGGAATGCTTCATTTCCTTGGGTCCTTGTCCTGCTACAACTAACTGGTCGACCCTCAGGCTCGGATTCACTTTACTGATCTTTTCTGATCTTACAAGTCTACCTTTTCTGATCTTATATATTAGCTGTTGAGAATTGCTAGAATAAAATCTCTCAAATATATAGATTGCTCAAAGACAAATTCATGGTCTTCACACTTAACTGGGTCCTTAAAATTGGCTGTGATTCATTTTATGTGGCCACAAACAGAACTATCTTCTGTTCCCATTAGTGGCTGTTTTAAATCTTCCCTGCTCATCTCAAGCCTCTATAAACACTTCATGCTTTCACCTGTGGCTAGCAGACGCTTACCTTAATGTTCACCTTACAGTTAAAGTGAGGAATTTTGAGTGTAGGGCACATAGGGCTCAGGGAAAGCAGTTTTTTTCTTGGGCTTCCTATGTGCACAAATTATTTTATTTTATTTTTTTAGAAAAGGCATTACAAAATTAATAGACCCACGAGAATTATAGAGATTATTTATGAAGGTTTAGAATAGTAGGTAGAGGCTGGGCACGGTGGCTCATGTCTGTAATCCTAGTACTTTTGGAGGCTGAGCCAGGTGAGCTAAGGAGTTCAAGACCAGCTTGAGCAAGAGCAAGACCTTGTTTCTAAAAAAATTGCCAGGCACGGTGGTGGGCACCTGTAGTCCCAGCTACATGGGAGGTTAAGGCAGGAGGATCATTTTAGTGCAAGAGTTTGAGGTTGCTATGAATTGCCACAGCAATCTACCCAGGGTGACAAACTAAGATTCTGTCTCACAGAGAGAGAGAGAGAGAGAGAGAATAGTAGGTAGAAGCATCTGTGCATTTTATAGTCTGGTCAGTTCATGAGAAGATTCTTCATAATGTCCAGTACATCCTCTTTCTGTTCAGGTTCAGGAAAATGTGGCTTCATTTTTTTTTTACTATCAAATGAGCTATTTTTGCTTAATTCCTTATCAACTGCCATTAGCAAAGGTAGCATTACAGTTATTAATCACAACATCCATATTAAAACACTAGAAGATCCCTGCTACTACTTATCTAATCTTGGCTGCACCATCACCACATGCTATAACCTGAATAATGATGTTACATCTTTTGTGTCACCCTTTAATATCAGCTTCCAACGGCTCCCTTGAAGGTCATGACTGTTCTTTGTTGGTTTTGACCACAAATCCAACTCTTACCATTAGTTTTCCGGTTATGTTAAATGTGCTGTTCAGACTATTTTAACAGAAATGGATAAGACATGTTTCCTTCACATCTTTCCTTCAACTTCTCAAGCCATAATCAATGCATTCCAGAAATGTGATCCCTTTCAATGTTGAACACATTCCGGCCTTATACACATCACCACAAGGGGGGAAGATAAACGAATGCCTCTCAGGTGACGCAAGTAGATCAGTTTATTTTACACAAGGTCTCTCTCTCTCTTTCTCTCTCTCTCTCCCCCAGTACAACTTAATACTTGCTCAGGAGAGTACAATGTTGTCATGTCAAATAGAGGCAAGAGAAGCATTGATGGGAAGCACCCTTTGATGTTAAGGATCAATGGTCATAAAAGCTTTTAGAGGAGATAGGTGAAGCCCTTTCCAAGGACTGTCTGAACATGGCACAAAGACTGTGGAGAAGGTGGATGCCTTCTCCGAGAGCCATCACAGAAGGCACATAGGGTCGAGGATCTCTGCTGCCACTCCCACAGCTTTGGGCTGCTGATTTCTAAAGACCACAGATGGAACTACAAGCAGGCTCTGAATGGGTCCCTCATTTGAGGTCACATGTCAATGATGGACCATGACCATGAACAGCCCAGACCCTGGAGGTTGTCCTGTGTCTATCTGATACAGTGTCAATCAAAATTGCTATGCCAGGGCCATCCTGGCAGCCCGTTCTCACTCAGTCCCATGAAGGACATATACTATACCCCACCAGCAAAAGCAATGTGCTCTCAAGGCCACCTTCCTGAAATCGGAACTAACCACAATGTCCAGAAAAACCCCACAGGCCCCACAGGTATGATTTCCAAAAGTCTTGGGGGCATTTGGTTGACCTTATGTAACTCTTATCAGAGAGTGTCCTGAAGAGAAGAAATACAGCCCAAGGTCCACATCCTCTCAGATGGCCATCCCCAGGCCCAGGTGTTTAAGGGACTTTGAGGATATTGAGGAAGCTCTTCCATTGGCTAGGAATGGTGTGGAACTTGATCCAGACCTGGGTGCCCTACTGAAATCACTGCTGTCTGTGGCCAATGCCATGCGTTAGTGGAAGACTTGGGAAATTTAGCTGTCTGCTAAAACTCGGGACTGACTGCAGGTGTCTAGTAAGTACTTTCCACTTGCCCAAGCTAAGGGTGATTCTTCTTCCAGTGCTCATTTCCTCCTTTCAAAAGTAGTTCTGTCTCTTTCCATCGTTAGTATTACCCTATAAACATAAAGTGAGACATCTATTTTCCCCTTCAAGATCAACTCCTCCATCTGTGCTTTCTGTAAAATCTTCCCTCATGTACCCTAAACTTAGTCCAATTATCTAGTTCCCGCCTAGCCAAACGACTTTTGTTTGTTTAGCTTTGTTTGAGACAGGGTCTCACACTGTCACCCAGGGTAGAGTGCAGTGGCAACATGATCGCTCACTGCAACCTCTGACTCCGGACCTCAAGTGATCCTCCTGTCAGCCTCCCCGAGTGCTAGAATTACAGGTGTGAGCCGTTACACCTAGCTGGAAGTTTTGGTTGATCCTTTGGTTTCTTCTGTCTCTTCTTCCACTCTCTGTGAAAGAGAAGTCCATACTCGCAGATTTCCCCAAAACTTTCCTTTTTCTCCTCAGCTGCCATTGGGTATCCTCTACCCTTCCTACTCTGGCAAGTTCTTAATGACCAATAGGTCATGGAAACCAATTATTTTCCCTTTTCTGTTGCAAGGCAAACTCCTGGAAGCAGCTCCGTGGAACTCACCTCTCCCTTCACCTTTGCCACACTGCTTCTCTGACTGCTCTTTTTAGATTTCTTCCCCACTAATCCTTTCAGCTTCTGTATTTGCTGCTTACATAAACCTTGGACTGAGTTTAAAACAACTTTCATTTATTATCTCACAGCGTTGCAGGGTAGATGTATGGGTATGGATTAGCTGGTTCCTCTCTTAGAGTCTCACAGGATGAAATCAAGGGCTCGGTGTGGCTGTGTTCTTTTTTTGGCAGATCTTGGGAAGAACCTGCTCCAAGCTCATGCACACTTCAGCAGAATTGAGTTCTCATGTATGTAGGATGGAGGCCCCTGTGTCCTTGCTGAAGCCACTCTCAGCTCCCAGAGGCTACCTGCTTTCCTTTTCAAGTGGCTTTTCTAGCTGAAAACCAGCGGCAAAGACTCTTCCTTCCACTGCACTCCTCTCAGACTTTAAATTACTTTCCTCAGGAAGAACTCAGACGATCTCGAAATCACCTGATTATGTTATTTTCTCCTTGGATAATCTTTCTGTTTGACAATAGCATTATTTGCTGATATGAACATTTGTTCCAAACTTGGAAAACCCAAATGTTCATCAATAGTAGATTAAATAAATTGCATGTTTTCATAGAACAGAATAATAAACATCAATGAAAGTGGTGTAATTATATAGCTACAGGAAGAAACACAGATGAATGTTAAACAGAGCTTAGTGAAAGGAGATTTATACACAAAAATATATGTATTGTATGCTTCCTTTCACAAAATTTCAAAAATGGGCAGAGGTAATCAGTGGTATTCGAGAAGTCGGAGGAGTAAGGATTGGGAGGGAGCAGAAGAGGGGCTTCTGGGATGGCCAGTAATGTTTATATTCTTTAACCTGCAGTGGCTACATTGTAAACATTGGGATCATTCATCGAGCTGTTTCCTTATGATTTATGCAGTTGTCTGTAGCTGTTCCATTCTTTAAATCTGATTTTTAAGATTTTACATTGGTTGTGTCATGTCTCTAGTCCTTCTCTTCCCCACCCTTGGTTTTCGATATTTCCCACAACGTGGTCCCTGCTTTTCTGTACTTTTGTTTTTCTTCATTCTTGTGCTCCAGCAATAATGGACAACATCGTTTCCTTGAATCCACACAGAATGTTCTCATTTTTTCCGGTTTTGCTCATTTTTTTCTTCTTCCCTCAAATATCCTGTAAACTGCCTCTATATTTCAAATTCATTTCCTAGTACCACCTCCTCTTCAGAATTTTCTAATTCTTCCATTGTAGCCTCTTTCTGATCTATACTTTCTCTGAAATTCTGAGACATTTTCTATATTTCCTTTTTTGTTGCCCTTGGTAGACTGTCATGGCATCATAGCTCACAGCAACCTCAAATTCTTGGGCTCAAGCAATCCTCTTGCCTCAGCCTCCCAAGTCGATGGGAGTACAGGTGCCCATCACAATGTCAGATATTTTTAGAGACAGGGTCTTGCTCTAGCTCAGGCTAGTCTCAAACTCCTGAGCTCAGGCAATGCACCCACCTCAGTCTCCCAGAGTGCTAGGATTACAGGCGTGAGCCACCACGCCTGCTCTAAATTCCATTTTTAACAATAGTAATTTGAGTATTTTCTCTGTTGTGGCGTCCACTTAAACCCCAAGTAAGGAAGAAAGTGTCGAAAACTAGTATATGAATGTATGGACTTGGAATTCAGACTACTT
>NW_003852471.1:1706061-1713327 GCF_000181295.1 Otolemur garnettii | reverse complement strand
GGACATTTATTTTGGAAAATTTTAAGCAAACCAACAGAGAGAATATCCACGTCCCCATTATCCAGCCTTAACAATGATCATAATTCTAGGCCGGTTTCATTTTGATATTTTTATTAACTGAGTGACCATAGGCAATTGATATGGAAATTAAACTATTGCCTGCAGAGTGGATCTAAAATATGTAGAAACAAGTGTGCAGTTGGATCTGGGTGTGGTTATATATTCAACAACATATTTTTAGTGGTTCCATTAATTTACAGTTGGCGTGCTTTTAATTTTAATAATATTGTGTTACTGGTTTGCTTTCAAAGTTTTCTATTTTCCCTTATGCACGAAAACCCACATATCTTAACCAAGGTTCACAATGGGATGAACCAATGGCTTCGGTTCCATTGTAGGACAGGGTTATTTTCATCCTCCTCCTGCCTACCTCTTCCGTTCCTCAGACCTTAATTCTTTACTTCCCTCTGACATGTTTTCTGGGTATATATTTTTATAGCATTAGACTCCTGGAAATAGAAAATCCTGGAAATTTTTGGATGTTAAAAGTCATGGGATTTCATAACAATAACATGAGTTTCCCGGTCCTGTCCCTTCCAATTATTTTTGTGTATGTCTGTGTGTCTGTGTGTACTTACCTAGTGAACCACAAGTACAAAATATACATTACAAAAGTAAAAGAGGGACCTGTACTAAGAAACTACTTTTAAATTGTCAGTGAAATAGAGATGTTGCTTTTTTACCATTCTGAAAACCTCTTCTACTGAAGATAAGTAAATTATAATTCACCTTACTTTAGCACGGAGGAATTCAGAACTTAGCAGAATGAGAGAGAACATCGTGTCATTTGGGGGTTCTTTAAATGAATTCTTAACATGTTTTTAAACATACTTTTCAGAAATAATAATTCACTATGAGAGAGGTAAACAAGGCTTTTGATAGATTAAAAATTTATTCTCAGTTTTTTTCTATCTAGTAAAAAAAAGATTTTTTTCTCTCCATAAATGAAAAAAAAGAGAAATGCACATTGAATAGGCATCATTCATCTTTTGTTATACTTAAGAAATGCACCAAGAAGCGTTGTTGTCATTTTTCTTACCGTAAGAGCTTTTCCATTAAAATGATAACACCAATGACATGCCCCCTGAAAAAATTATATAACCAATGCAGGTCAACAGCAAGTTATATAATACATTCCTGGGGATAATAAATCGGTTTAATTTTAAGAGACTCGCTCCTTTTAGAACAGTAGAGTGAATCTTTTGGAATTTTGGGGGGAGAGGGGAAAGGGAACAAAGCAGTAAGTAGTTACTCACTACTGTCTTTTCGACAGTCTTAGGAGTGGACAACACTTAAACGACAATGCAGGCCAGTTGGTTTAGATGTGAGGTCAGCACAGAAATACACAGGGCTAACCCTGTTCCTTGTTAGCATTCCTGGGAAGCTTCATTTCTTAATATTCAGTTCACATAGACAAGCCTGTCTTTTCAAAGGCTTTTCACTCAACGTATTTTTTCTTTCTTCAAATTATTTTCATTTTCTGCTGATCCTGGCTGAGGAAGTTGACATTTCACGCTACCCAGCCAGCGACTCATTCACACACTTGGTTTCGTCCACGTTGGTTCAGTGACTTTGCCGTTCTTACTACCAGTTGTTATTGGGGCTGGCACTTAACCGAACCATTAATGCCTCCCCTTTCCATCTGCAGTACAGCAGAAACATTTGCCAAATCGTTTTAACAACCACATTGCAGATAATAAAGATAGAACACAAATACCAAGGCAGTATTTGTTCCAGAGTAGCAGAGAAATTTAATGTTATATGGTTGCTAGGCAAAGGCGGGATGAGGAGGTGAGAACCAGATCATGTGTGGTCGGGCCTTTTTAAAGGGCACTTCTGAAAACACTGGAGATAATCGTTTTACATTTAACACAGCTTAGTTTCAGCGGATCATTTGTAACGTCCTGTTCCAATGTTTATTACTGAGGCTGCGAGTTAATTAAATGAAAATATAGCTCTTTGCAGTTTTTAGTGAAAAACAAAACCATCACTTTAAAGGACATTTTAAAAGTTTGTGTTTTAGTATTACATCGAGAGCTGTCTCTGTGCTCCTCCTACAGATGTGTGTTGAATACGTAGTTTCTCCTCACTCACTTTATTAAGAACACAGGTTTTACTCCACTGTTTGCTAGAGACTCTTTAACAGAGTGTAATTGTTCTTTAAAAGAGCTTTGAATGTTTTGAATCAGGGATTTCTGATTTCTTTGGATTGCTAGCCTTCCTTGTCTAACAAAACAAGGATACTGTGTTTGCCTGGGGTCTCGGTCTTCCCCTTAGGAATGGTACTTCTCTTAGCACAGGCAGATTTTTAAAGCACATTATGTTAGTGGTAGCTTATTATGAAAACTATCCATCATAATCATTCTATGTCTGCTTTATTTTATGGCTTTGTTGAATATAACCAGTAGAGTCAATCTGCAGTATGATCAATTGATTATAAGGATACCTATTATTTAGTAACTATGTGCTATATATATCCTCTCGAGTATTTACGGCATTTTATCCAAATGTTACCATTAGCAGGACCATAAATAAATAAAGATGTAAATATGTTTTATAAGACTAGAGAACATTATTTTCAGAGCTTATTTCTTTCCAGAGAATAGCAAATGCTATCCCACCCCAAATGAGCAAATTCAATCATCTATCACATCTTTTCTGAAATGAATTACTTATTCAAAAAATTTAGGGCCTCTTCTGTCTTGATTTCTGTTAGTTGTACCATGGGGTACCCATCCTTTGCATGGAACTCATTATCTGGAGGGGGTGATTTTAATATCCCCCCTTGGTTTTTTATTTAATTTCTGACTTTAGTACATAGTAGAAGATCATTATGATTGGACAAATAAACATAAATCTTATTATCTTCATGTTAGTTAATAAGGGAGTGGATAATCTATTATCATGTATTGCTGTCAATCAATTTAACAGGAGACAATGGCGCAACGAGGGCCATTTGTTTCATTGGCAGAATGTGACATTTTATCAGTCTTCTGTCCCCAAGTTGACTTTCCCCCAAGGAAAATAAGTTAACATAACATTACACTTAGCCAGTCTTCACTGGTATTCATCAGTGCAGTTGAGTAAGGTACAATATGGTAAGGCTATAATTAAGAGGACAGATTCACTTAATTTTTTTTCACTCCTTACCTTTTCTAAACAAAGGCAATTAGAACTTTTGGCTGAAACCTCGGTAGTCTCACAATTCAACGTTGAGGAGCTGCACTTGGATTCAAATCAGGTGCAAAAGGGTAACAAGCAAGTTCAACAACATATAAAATAGCCCCCGATTATGCAGAATACAATGTCATAATAAAAATTAGGCTATTCAAAAGAGGATAAAATTAACCTAGAAGTATTCTTCCCTATCTGTCAAGAAGAAAAGATAATAAGAGAGAAGAAAAATAGATGTAAAATTGCCCAGTGAAAGAGAAATATGCGATTGAGACTCAACTTGTACTTCCCCAGATGAACGTTGAGCCAGATTTGCATTCCCTGGTTAACCTTTGTCATGTGTTATCATGTCTTCATTCTGAGTAATCAGTGTATATCATTTCCAATATTTATAAATCTAATCCAAATAAAAAGTACTGTTCATTATTCCAACTCTCCCTGGAGTTTACTACCCACATATTTCAGATCTGCTATGAAAGTTCTGCTCCTTGCTTCAGAAGAGTTTTCTGTTAAGCAAAAGGTAAAGGCTGAATTCAACTCCAGGTAGGGAGTTGCTCTAAATATGTTGTACCGAATCTATGAAGTTGTATTCTATAATTCCCTGGGCAAAAACTATGACTTCAGCTGTTAATGGGACATCTTTGCTAGTGGTTGTGGTTTACAGGACCAGCCGTTAAGGAAAAGGGTAAATGAAAGGAAACTGTCACCTTCATTTGACGATGAAAGTTAATGAGAACATTGAGGGTAGGCGAGGGGCACTTTATGTTTCTGAAGTGGTATTTCCAAATATTGTATGTAAGGTATGTTCCTCTTGAATATACCTTATGTGAACTAGAGTAGTTCTGATAGTAAACCTGGTTTAGCCTACAACTTGCCAAATTTATCTGGCCACTCAATCCTTTCTTCTCACTATACACTCATAAATATATCTAGGACCTTGTGTTCCGGGCAATAGGGTATGCGTTATGACTTCTGGAAAGCAATAACAACGAGATGGATGGCCAGAGTGAAAGTCCTGGTGATGGGCTGCTGCCATATGCCACGACAGGCAATGCAGTCCCTGAGGCTGTGAATGAGAATGACTGAATAGGGACTTCCCCTCCAGGCAGAATCAGAAATAGCTGGCCGTTTCAGCCACATATCTTGACTCTTGCTTATGCCTGGATGGAGATGTTCAACCTTCCCGGGAGAGGTAAGGAAACAAAGAAATGGAACCATGCTACAGAAATTAGTCTTTTATCAGGGTTTAGCAAGGGTACTTTATTGCTCTTATAACTGCTTTTACTCTAACCCTTTACAAAAATATCAGAAAACTTAGCATTGGGAGATCTGTCATTCAAGCCACCTCCAAGATAAGTACACATCTTACAATCATTTGCACTGTTGCGGGAGAGAAACTTGTATGTGGAAAACAGAAGCTCCAATATCAGATTCTGGATCACAATATGTTAACTACATGATGTGGGGTAAGTTACTTCATTTATTTAAAATATTTTTTCCTTAAGTGCAAATAATGCTATATACCTCAGCTATATGATCTTTTGCCAATATTTTCTTGCTGCCTCCAGCCAAAACAATAGAAAGTTTCAAGCAGGCGTTATACTGAATGCTGAATGTTTTACACACATTATCTCATTTAAATCTTGTAATTGCCCTAATACGGTGGGTATTGTCATCTCTGTTTTACAGAGGAGAAAACTGATGCACAGGGAAATGTTCCAAGGTAACAGAGGTGTTAGACGGTGGCGGTGGGACTTCTGAGTAAGCCCTCTTTTGGAGGGTTTAAATAGTGGAAGGTAAAAATGATGATATTTCCACCCAAATGTGTTTAAGTTAAAAGAAGAAAAAAAGAAAGTAAACCAAACTTAAAGTTTAGAATACCCAAAGAAGTTCTAATTTTTTTGTCATGAGGCATTAATCACTTTTGGAAAAGAAATACAAAGCTCTTTCAAACATGTTTTTCATGCCCTAGTCTGATGCACAGGCTGCTTAGTAAGCTATTAAGTAACTTAGCACTAGATTTCAAATGTTTCTGTTGTTGCTGACTTATTTCTTCAGAGACTTATTAATAATTAATTTCCAACTTTTGGTATAATGCCACAGTCATTGAGATTGCAGTCTGAAGATGATAAATTATCACATAAAAAATGAAGGATTTTGAAAGGAAAAGAGTGAAAAGTTAGAATAATATTAGAAGGCTGTCCAGATAATAAATGCTGAAATAAGAGGCAACTTTGTCAGTATTTATTGGAAGAGCAATAGGAATGTTTAAATTCATTCCTTTACAAAAATGTTTTATTTTTTAGCCTTAATTACATAAAAGTCATTTATTTAAAATCTTATCAACCCAATGAGCTTTCTGTAGAGTCGACCTTGTTTCCATTTTATCCCCATATATGGAAGAAAAACTCTTAATTGTTAAAAAAAGATTCAAACAATAATGATTATTAACCAAATATATTTTAGGGAAATTGTTGCATTTATTTCATATTTATTTTGTACATGCAATGGGTAAACAAATCGTTTGTAGCTTGATGAAGGTGAAAGTCAGTATAACTTTATAGTTTCAAAATTAAGGGGTTTCTATTAAGAGATCGAAAAGTCACATCAAAAGACAGTTCCAAAGAAATTGGTCAAGAGAAGTTTTCAGAAACATCATATAAGTTTTCTTATGTCTTATATAAAGTCACTTTCAAACGTTCTCATGAAGAATATGAATAACCACAAGGAACATGATGTGGACCATTTCACTAATATTGGCAGGGTCCCTACTACTGAAATCATCTTGAATATGAATAATTATGACTTTTCTCCTATAAGGGTATTCAGTGAGACTGACAATCCTGTCACAATTATGTGTCTAAGGATTCATTCTTCTAGAGGGACAAATGAATCTCATAGACTAATAAGAAGATTTCAAACTGTTGTTAGAAATTTTTGGTTCTGTTGTTTGTTAAAGAGCATGGGACCACACATGTATGTTTAAATTATGTAAGGGTATGTCCTGGCATTTTTTTTTTAAAAAAATTCAGATTAATATGAGGGTACAAATGTTGAAGTTACATTGTTTTCAATTCTAAGGTAAAATTAAAGTTGTAGTTGAGCCCTTCACCCAGGAGGAGTGCTGAACACCCTCAGATTGCGCACATTTGAATGAGATCTAGGCAATTGCCCTCTTTCCTCACTCTTCCTCCTCTCCCCTCTCCTTTGCTAGACTGTATTTGTGTTTCATGGTAGTTGTTTATAGATTGGCTTCATATTTGTATAGAGTACATTGGATGTTTTTTCCATTCTTGAGATAGTTTACTAAGAACGTGTTTCAACTCCCTCTGGTTAAACATAAAAGATGCAAAGTCTCCATCTTTTCTTATGGCTGAATAGTACTCCATGGTATACTTATACCACAGTTGGTTAATCCATTCATGGGTTGGTGGGCATTTGGGTTCCTTCCATGACTTGGCAATTGTGAACTGAGCTGCAATAAACATTCTGGTCCAAATGTCCTTGTGGTAAAATGATTTTTGTTCTTTTGGGTAGATACCTAGTAATGGGATTGTGGGATCAAGTGGAAGGTAGACAATTAGTTCTTTAGGAACTCTCCATACTTCTTTCCATAAAGGTTATATTAGTTTGCAATCCCACTACCAGTGTAAAAGTGTTCCCTTTGTTCCACATTCATGACAGCATCTGCAGATTTGAGACTCTGTAATGTGGGCAAATCTCACTGGTGTTAGGTAATATCTCAGAGTGGTTTTGATTTGCCTTTCTTTGATGATTGGGGATGATGAGCATTTTTTATGTGTTCATTGGCCATTTGTCTATCATATTTAGAGATGTTTCTGTTCAAGTCTCTTGCCTACTTATAAATGGGATTGTTTGACTGTTTCTTGTTGATTAATTTGAGTTCTCTGTAGATTCTAGTTATCAGCCCTTTGTCAGATTTGTAACATGCAAAAATCTTCTTCTATTCCAAAGGCTGTTTGCTTTAGTAGTGGTTCCCTTAGCTGTGGAGAAGCTTTTTAGCTTGATCAA
>NW_003852471.1:1695519-1705840 GCF_000181295.1 Otolemur garnettii | reverse complement strand
TTTTTTTTTTTTGAGACAGACTCTCTGTCTGTTGCTGGGGCTAACATACAGTGACACAGCAACCTAAATTCCTGGGCTTAAGTGAGTCCTCCTGCTCCAGCTTCCTGGGTAGCTGGAACTATAGCAGTGTGCCACCATGCCTAGATGACTTTTTATTTTTCACAGAGATGGGGTGTCAGTGTTGCTTAGGCTGGTCTCGTAATCTCTCCTGGCCTTACATGATCCTTCCACTTTGGCCTCCCAAAGTACTAGGATACAGGTAGGAACCACTGTGCCCACCTGTGATCTAGTAATTTTTAAAGTAAATGTTTAATGAAAATATGATACACAATGGGTAAACAAATCATAAGTGTAGCTTGATGAAATTTTATAGAGTAGATACACCTACTAATCACTAGCCAGATTGCAATATGGAACATTACAAGCATCGCCCAGAATAACACTCATCCCCCCCCCCCCAAAGATAATTGCTACTATGACTTCCATCACCAAGGATTTGATTTGCCTTTTGGGGGATTTTACATGAATGAAATCATACTACCTATAGTTGCTATGTTTACATCTTTTGCTCAGTATTTTGTCTGTGAGATGCTTCTAGGTTGATGCCTGTAGTAGTTCTGGTTTTGGTCACTATATAGTATTTGATGGGGGGAACACATTGCAAACTTACATCTTTCTTCTTCTATTTATAAACATTTGGGGCTATCTCTCATTTTTTGCTATAATGACTAGTGCTGCTATTTATATTCTAACACTTCTATTGGGTATGTACCTGAAAGTGAAATCTTGAGTCATACCATAATATAGGTGTATTTTCAGCTTTTTGGATACTGAAAACTTTTTTCTAAAGGGGAAACACTAAATTACACTCCTACCAACAGTGTCTGTGAATTTCAGTAAGGATGTCAGGTGAGAGCTTACGTATGGATAACCAATCAACCATATATTTTACCAAAATAAATATAAAGTAATAGAGATGAACATTGGGGCTGGAAATGTAGATCTGAGATATGGATCCTCCTATATATAGGAAGGCTGAGGCAAGAGAATCATTTAAGCCCAAGAGTTTGAGGTTGCTGTGAGCTATGTTACCACAGCACTCTACCCAGGGTGACAGCTAGAAGAGGGGTAGGGAAGACAGAAATGTCAGAGACAGTGAAGAAAGTTCACTGTCAAAGTGGACTATCAAATGAATTCTAGAGGTGAAAGGAAGGGCCTACTCTACAGGGATGTACAGCAAAGAGTTTGCAGTGAAAGAATTCTAATAAATTGCTACTATATGTGGGAATCACTGTGGCCTGAGTGATATTAAGAGAAATTGAGAAAGTGAAAGTGAATAGAATTAGAAGCCTGTTTGCAATGAAATAAAGTGAGAAGAAGAGAAAGAATTGGTGGGCAGAGACAACTTTTTCAAACTTTCAGCTCCAGAAATTTGAGAGATTAAAGAGGTGGGGAAAGGGCACTGGATAACTTAATCTAGTGAAGTGGGAGGTCCTTTTTGTTTTGGGGGGTTACATTGTTTGGGTTTATTAGGTAGAGTCCAAGTTGTAGTTGTGCCCCACACCAATATATTGTGCCTGTTAGGTGAGAGCGCATCAATCCTCTTCCTTCCTCCACCATCTCCCATTTGAGTTTAATTGTGTTTTCTCTTGTGTGGGTTTACATTAGTTCATCTACTGGTTTCATATTAGTATTGAATACATTGGATTTTTGCTTTCCATCTTGTGAAACTTTACTAAGTAGAATGTTCTCCAATTCCATCCAGGATAGTACATAAAGGTAAAGTCTCCATATTTTTTATAGCTGTATAATATTCCATGGCATACATATACCATAGTTTATTAAGTCATTCATGTATAGATGGATACTTGGGTTGATTCCACATCTTGGCAATTGTGAATTGAGCTGCAATAAACATTCTGGTGCATATGGCCTTATGTTAAAATTATTTTTTTGCATCTGGGTAGATACCTAGTAATGAAAGGCCACTTTTAGTTCTTTGGGGATTCTCCATACTTCTTTCCAAAGAGGCTGTATTAGTTTGCAATTGAGTAGCAGTGCTTTAATGAGGGTTACAGAAGATGGGCTTGTAAGGCTACAAGGAGCAAATTCTTGAGATTTGATTGAGCAATCAATGTGTAATATTGTTGTGCTTTGGCCAGAGGAGTCACTGGTGGGTGGGATGAAGAAAAACATTCCCCTCTGGAGAATTTAAAAATGTCTTTCCTCCTGCTGTTAAGGGTAGTTTGATGAAATTTTGTGGAAGAACTAATATATTTGGAATTCAATGAAAATATAGATTGGTTAGTGGAGGCAAGAAACTGATTCAAATCTTGCCTGGCCTCCATTTTTAAAAAGCCTGATTTCCTAGTACAGTAAAACCTCACTTCATGTCACTAATAGGCTCTTAGAAATAGTCGCTTTAAGAAAAATGATGTATAATGATATAAACAAGAGTTAAGTTCCCACAGCATATTTTGGATCACAAAAACATCACCAAATGTTTAAATGACCAAAACACTTTTAATATTAAACATCACAATGAAAATGAGCTAGGAATATATTTAAAACAGATTAATAAAAACAATTTAAGATAAACATTTATACAATTATTCCAGCTCAAGGTCAAGGTTGGCTGGAGCTTGTCTTGGCAGCTTGGAGCACAAGGCAGGAACCAGCCCTGGCCGGGACGCCATTGCAGGGGCACTCACACGCACCTCCTGAGCTCACTGTGAGGGGGCCCATTTAGACATAGCAGTGAACCTAACAGGAGTGTCCTTAGAAAACACATGCAGATATGGAGAGAATGCGTAAACCCCAGACAGCAGCCCCAGCTGGGAATTATTTTTTTCAGTATTATAACAACATTATTCAAGGCTCAACTATATTCTTCTTCACAATCTATTGCTTTATGGCAGAGTTCCTTAATAGCGGCACCATTGACATTTGGAGCCAGATCATTTGTCATTGTGGAGGGGCTGTCCTGTCCATTGTAAGCTCTTGGCAGCATTCCTGCCTCTCTCCACTGGATGCCAACATCCTTCCTTTCTCCTCAGTCATGACAATCAAAAATGCTTCTGGACTTTGCTAAATGTCCTCTGGGGGCAAAATTGTTTTTCTTCTTTCCAAACTACTAGTACAGATCATATTGCCTGTGAGATGATTATGTTTTCCAAAGTGGCAATTAAGAAGAATAATAAACTCCAGACTATTGATAGTCCTGTATGTGCATTATTTTTTTTATCTCTTTGTTTTTTTTATCATTTTTTTAATTGAGATAGCATCTCACTTTGTCACCCTGAGTTGAGTGCTATGGCATCACAGCTCACAGCAACCTCCAGTTCTTGGGCTTAGGCAATTCTCTTGCCTCAGCCTCTTGAGTAGCTGGGATTACAGGCGCCCGCCACAATGCCTGGCTATTTTTTTGTTGCAGTTTGGCCAGGGCCAGGTTTGAACCTGCCACCTCCAGTATGTGGAGCTGGTGCCCTACTCACTGAGCCACAGGTGCTGCCTGTATGTGCATTGTTAAAGGCAATCTTTGAAACAAAGAAAATGCTGAATCTTTTGCTCTTTGAATTTATTGCATATTAGGGCAAGGTTTTTGTGTAAAGCACAGTCTCTTTGAGAAGAGAAGACATAACTTATGTAGGGTTTAGGAAACATGGAGTACAAGAATTGGCAGATTTTGGAAGAAGAAAGTATATAAACATCAGTTGACCCTCAGTGATGAAAGTATTTTTATTTATTTTATTATTATTATTATTTTGCAGTTTCTGGTGGGGGCTGGGTTTGAACATGCAACCTTCAACATGTGGGGCCATTGCTCTACTCCTTTGAGCCACAAGTGCTGCCCCTATTTTTATTTTTATTTTTTTGTAGTTTTTGGCCAGGGCTGGGTTTGAACCCATCACCTCCAGCATATGGAACTGGCACCCACTCCTTTGAGCCACAGGCATTGCCCCTGTTTTTATTTTTTTATTGTTTGAGATTCACTGAGGGTAGAAAGAAAGTTTACACTGATTGCATTTGTGAGGTAAAATCCCTCTTCTAATTGTGTCCTGCCCCCAAGAGGTGTGCCATACACCAAGCGAAAGTATTGTTATTATCACGGACTGTTCATTGACTGATTTTTTGTCCAGGTCCGCTTACTAAAATGTGTCGCATTGTTAGATTAGAACGAGTTTATAACTGGTTCTAGTGGTTATGTATGGCTACAGCCAGAGAACCAGCAGTAATTTTCAAGTAGAGTAGGAATGTTTTATGTTTAACAGTTCTAAAGTTTATAAAGAAATTTCAAATGACAGAGCAAATATTTCACTTCACCATCTCGGAGTTCTGATGAGAGTACATTTGCAGACTGGTTGCATAGCACGGCTCAAAATTGCTTTTTTTTTTTTTTTTTAATGTTAAGTGAACATAACAGTATTGACACCAATGGCATTATTAAACTGTTCATTGGGTTACTTATATAAAGATATTCTTGAATTACTATCTATAAAATAAAAAAAAAATCTGATCATTTTAATGGTCTAAATTGAATGTGAAAGCCATTCTTGATTCTAATTCAAGTCAGGGTTACATGAGGCAAGGCCGTTGAATGAAATGAATGATCTTTTTCCCTTCACTTCTTTGATGTTGACTATTTTATCTATGACATGCTTAGCATATGAAAGTAATCAAGTGGAAGGAATGTTTCGTGCTGCTCACTCCTTCACTAACCCTTGTTGAGTAACATGATATTTTAAGGATAAGAAATATTTTCATTTCTTTTTAGGGAGTGGACTGCTAAGGGTGTGGATAGAAGATAGTGTAGCCTGTCTGATTTTCTCTTGAGTATTAAGAGACAATTAGACATAATTCTTAGCATAAATTTTTTTCTCAGGCAAAAGTGACCAGGGGATCTTTTCTTGGGCTAGCATTTATCAAGATGTGATTCTCAAACCAGCAATATAAACATCAAGGGAACATATTAGAAATGTTCATCTTCAGTCTGCCTGTTCCTTGTCCCCCTTCCCCCTGAAACCACACATCCAGGTGACTCTGACACATGCTGAAGTTTGAGGACGGCTTCTTAAGACTCTATGTTACAGGATGGACGTGAGATATCAAGACTCAAAGTCAATTAATACAGTGCCACTTCAGGAAGTCTTTATTAAAGGAAAGGCCAAACGGCCAACTGTTCCCCCAGAATGGAGAGCACCCCAGACCACCGGTAGAGTTCAGCTTATATAATGTGGGCTGATGCAATCATGGGTGAGTTTGTGGGATCAGAAAATTGCTGAGGCAGGTATTGTTTAAATGCTTAGAGGGTATACAATAAAAATCATCACAGACACCCAGTCACATTGGTTTTAGTCATTCCTTCTAACAATGTCTTTCTAGCCACCATGTCTGGTTGGGCCTCTCAGTATTGTGGGAGTCGCGGGGGGCAGATTGGGGAAGTGTGGACCAGTTTCTGCAGCTCAGACTTCTCAGCACCACGACCTCTGCTTCCCCTTTTTTCCCTCCGTTTCCTTTAACATTTCATTAAACAGTAAACAGTTTATTATGATTTCTTACACACGTATACTACACTTAATGCTTTCTACCACCTATTGATCTTTTTGTTATCTATTTTACCTACTCCTAAACCACCCTTAGGCCTTAGTAACTTCCCTAAACTACTGTTCAGCAGTCTCCTTCCCCCTCCCCTTATTGACTGTGTCTTGCTCATTTAGCAAGAATTGAAGGGTGCCGCAAAAAGGAAGGGGACAGAGCAGGGGTGGGGGTGAGAGGACCAGGATTTTTATCCCATCTCAGATAGAGAATCCTATGCTGTTATTTTTTTAATCTCTTAATTTCTAACAAGCTTATTAATCCTTCAAACAGTGGAAAATAAAATGAATACTCAGAATCCATTTCCTTCTTCCCTGAAAACACATCCTGTCTGTGCTGTGATGATTTGCTGCACATAGAGAATGCTCAATTATTTGGATAGCGATTTATGTGAATGATGAATTACTAATCTGGCAGCAGCCAGTTTTTGCCAGCAGTTATGCTAATGAGAGATTGCTAGACATGGAAATAAGATCTGTTCTTTTACTCTTGTTACTGTCCCTCCGTTAGAAACCTAAGACCCCGTCTTCCCCAAGTCCTAAATAACGTGGTCCTTTTGGTTTTATTTCCTATTGTTGTCCATCCTGGATCATATAATGTTACTGAGCGGGGGGCGCACTGGTTTAGATTATCTCATGAAAATACCATATTTGTTTCCAACTGTGTATTTCCATTTCCGTACATGTTTCCAGAATATCCTATATCCGCTCATCACTTTAATTTCTTCCCATCTATGGCTGAAACTTAGCCACAGATGGATTAGACCCTGGTTCTAGATCTAACCCTATTTGTGGGAAAGTATTTACCAGCCAGAATAAGACAATTAGAGAACAGCTATGGTTACTGAGCAAACCCTGTGTGCCGGGTTAATTCCGTTATACTGATAACTAGACAGGATTAACCTCTTTCAGAAAACCCAGTTAAAAATCCCCAGTTAGGGGACAGGTGAGTCGGAGGAATTATTTTTGAGCACATGGACCAAACCATACCACAAACCCTCCCTTTGTGCCTCCACTGAACTGCTCATGTAATGAAGCTCTGCTGTCCCTTTAAGTATGAACTGTGGATTCCTGGAAAAAAATCATAAAAATCCTACCAGATTAATAAAGACGATCAGATTTTTCCCAAAGGGCCTTTTCCTGTTGTATTTTTATCAGCATGAAAACCTCTTGAGAATGTGGTGAGTTGTTTCCTAGCTGAGACACCACAGTTCAGCCTGGCGGCCTCTGCCACATCTACCACCCACAGAGCTTGGTTTTAACTTGTTTTTCTCAGTACAACAAGACCAGTGATTGCGTACAGCAGTCACATCCAAGCTTCTCCTGGGATCGTCAGCTATGTAGCTAAGTGTTATATGTTATTTTCCTGCTGCTTTTTCCTTTTTATTTTTAAGGCACTTTGTTTTGAGATGAATTTAGATTTACAGAAGAATTATAAAAATGATAGAGTTTTTTTGGTATGTTTTTCACCTAGCTTACTGGAATGTTAAAATTTTACATTACCATAGTACACGTATTAACATTAAAACATTATCGCTGGTATCGTACAAGTGAGTGAACTCTGGGTTTTGTGTGGTTTTCCCAGTTTTTCCATTACTGTCATTTTGTGTCTTTCAGTTCAGTCATCCTGTCTCTTTGTCACTGATGACCTGGACACGTCCTTGCTTTAAAGGTCTTTCCAAACGTACCTTTTTTAATAAACATATGTAAGATGAACTATTGACTAAAACACCTTATATTTAAAACTAGTTTCCACTAATTTTTTTATATTTAAAGCACTCTTGAAAGAGAGATGTGAAATAAATATTTATTGAATGGAAAAATAAAAGAACTACCAAGAAGGACCTCATCTCTTGTTTTAATTAACTTTGCTGCCTTTTAGTATTACTGTGATTCAACCCAATGGATTCACCTCAGACATTCCTAAGACTAAACTTGCTAATTTTGTAAACTTACCATGTGATCATTGTTTTGAATGCAGTTGTTTGCATAACACCCAGATCCGTTAGCATGACCTACAAGTGTGCACCTGCATGATCTGGATCCCACTTTCTCAGGAAGCATCTTTAGCTCTTCCTGACTCTATGTCAAGTCCTCTGCAGTATCACTCATGAACCTGTTGCCTTTGGTAATTGTCACCTAAGTCTGGAGAGGGCTGCAGTCCTCGCCCCCTGTTTGCAACTTTGTGAGAGGTCCTGAGCCCGAGGATCCAGATGAACCATTTTTGAATACCTAACTCTAGAAATAATGAGTCAAATACCTTTTATCTTAAACTACTGAGTTTGGGGGTAATTTTTAATAGTTAATATCTGTCCCATCTAGCTAGACTAACTACTCAAAACATCCCACACTGGCCATGATTTCTCATACCTTGGCGCCAAGGTTTAGGCAATTATTTTGTGATATAATCAATAACTATCCTTTCAGCTCCTACCAAATACCAGGCTATGTGCTAGGTGCTGGGATCAAGGACACTAAAATGTTGTTTAAAGAACCCACAAATAGGTAGGAAACACTATGATGTTGGTTACTAGTAAGAGTGTAATAAGTGCTATAGTTAGGGAACAAATGTAGTTTTGTGAATTTAGAGAAAAAAAAAAAAACTGATTACCTTTGAAGCAAGAAGCAAAAGGGTACCAAGAATTTTTTGAGCTAGATTCTGAAGGTTAGTAGAATTTCATCACATAGGATGATTAGTGAAATTTAAGCTGATATTTAAAAGCATAGATGAGGTATCAGTAGGCAAATGAAAACTTAGACATGGGGAAAGAAAAAGCACAGATGGGACCAGGCACTGTGAAGATAACTGGCCCCAGTCTGGCTAGAATGGAGCCTTGTTCCAGAGAGCAACATGGGAGAAGTGTTTATGTGGCAAAGGTGAGCCCAACTGGGAAAGTACAAGCTCTGACCCTCAAAGAAGGCACCAGTTTGGTATTGGCCTAGGTGATTTGCACCATGGATCTCAGAGAGGGAATTTACATAGCATCATACCAAGAGTCTATCACCTCTAGCCAAGGTACAAATTCTGAAGAATACACATCCTTGTAACCTGCCTGTGAATCCATCTATTAATACAGGACTGTAAGTCCCTGAATATCCTACACAATATTTGAAGGAATCTCAGATCGTGCTCTACCTAAATTCACAAATGAGTCTAATCAGTTACCAGGTGGCACACATGTTTGGATCTAGTTCTCTTTTTCTATGCCACCCCCTTCCTCCCCAGAGTAGGTCCATCACTCATCCCTGGTGGCCCCTGCCAAGCCCTGTGCATCACCCCTTGACTGAGCATTCGGAAGGCGTATGTGGGGTGGGCTGACCTCAACGCCTCTGACCACCTCTGCTGGATGGAGCTTAAGGTACTCAAGATTCACATGTTCTCTTGGGAATCCAGGGAGACAGTCTTTGGCCATTTTTGTTATTATAAGCATTAAAGTTATATTCCCTGTCTTGCAGGTATGTGCAGCCCTGATTATAGAATAAAAGAGAAAAGTTATTTCAGTTTTTCCATATACCTCTCTAACCTATTATCCCCCGGTACTTCTCAGGGCTTCATCCTGCACGACTCCGGCCAGAGGTAAGCCAGACAGGGGTGGAAGCAGGACCTGAAGGTCAACCTTGGTAGGAAACACAATGTACTGTTCAGATTTTCTTTTCTTACCACTGAGGCAGCATTATTTCATTAAGTGTGTTGTGCCTATTCCTTTTTTTACTCAGGGACTCCTCTGTGTGTAACTTCTGGTGGGTCGACCAAATATCCTCAGGTATTTCCAGACTCCTCCTGGTTGTGAACAGTTTGGGACTAAGCCAGGACCTCAACTTCACCATCCTTATGTCTGAATAGGGGATGCCAGATGAGGGGAAAGTTGCATAGCCCAGATAGGGACAGGGGCCATGGAAGGCAAAAGGAAACTCATTGAATTTGGGATGGATTCTGTAGTCACGGGCCTGTCACCTCTGCTAGACATCATTTTACTCCCTTTTGGCATGTCCTAGTACGGATATGGTCATTTAAGAGTGAAGTCTAAGCAAGGAATTAAAATTATAAACATTTAAAAACATTTTTTTCACAAGAACCTGACCGAGGTGTGCAGTGTGTCTACACCACAGCACGTGGGAAGAGCAGGTGGAAATGAGTGAACTCTCCCGGCGTGGAGTGACCAGCATGTTTCCTGATTGCTTCTCCTGTCAGAAAACTTAAAGTTTTGTGCTGAATTGTAGTAGCTGGCATTTATCCAGATTTAGAAAATGATCTCCTTTTATCTTCATTATCCAAATCACACACTTGCTCCCTTTATTTTAATGGTCTTTAGATTTTATGTTACTTGGTTTCCCTTATAAGCCACCACATCTTATATTTTAAAAGTAGACTATAAATAATAGAAATGCCTGCATAAAAAGGTTTTTTGATGGCAATGGAAAGACGGAAGATGAATGATATTTGTTTGACATGAAGCTTTTATAAAGTGCTGAGGATTTTATAAATTACTGGGTTAAAAGATAATCACTTAGTGATGACTGGGAAAAAGAGAATGAGGTAATGATGACATAGAAACTTTTAAATTTCAGATGACAAGAAGCTGAGCGTTATGGTACACAAATTATTGCACCTTAGGAATGTGCTGTATACACTCTAAAAACGTGTTGCATTGCCACACCTATTTTAAAGATCAGTGATCAAAATAGGACAATGTTTGCATTTCTCTGATGATTAAGCATGATGAGTA
>NW_003852471.1:1690424-1694178 GCF_000181295.1 Otolemur garnettii | reverse complement strand
GATGAAGAGAAGCCAGAAAATCAGACTTTCACTAAAATGGGATTTTCTAAGTGTTGGCATAATTGTACAATGTAATGTTTAGACAAAAACAAAGCTAATGACTTCTGTGACTGCATTAAACTTGTGACTTTTCATTTATGGTTTCTGGAAGAGGATTGTGCGAGTTTTATCTCTAGGGATTTGGAACATACACTACTACTTACGCAGAAGAGTTGGCTGGGAAAATTGAAGGAGAAATGGAATAACTTGCCAGTTATGGGAGTAAAAATTCTGTCTTTGGTGGGCTGATTCAGGAGGGCAACATAGGGACCCTCCTCTGAATTAGATCCTTTCACTGTTTGTAAGTCCAGCACCACTAACAAAAAGATTCCAGTAGAGGCTACTCCTCAGTCTAGGAAGAGCTAAGGATATGATTGGAGACAACAGCAAAGGGTCTGGATTTTCTAGAAAGACGTAAATTAGCCTTTGGGTGTAAGCCCTGTGTTCCAAAATGTGGCTACGACAGCCTTACACTGTGACAATTAATACAAAATCGGGGGAATAATGTTCAGCCAAATGCAAGCCATTTATTTCACATTATACATGAGAAAGAGATAATTTTTTTGAAACTTTCGAAACTTCTAAAAGTGTAGATTATGGGCCATAAAGTTAGATTTGGGGGTTTAGTCAAATTTTTAATGATTATAGTAACAACAAAAATATCATGTTGTCTCCAAGTACTAGAGAAAGAATAGTGAGTTCTCTACACGCATCAACTTGATTATTCCTTAGACAACCCTGGAGGCAGGCATTATTATTATTCCCCATTTGGTACTCCAAGATACTCGGGCTCTCACAGGTAAAGTAACTTGCTCAAGGCCACACAACCGGTGAGTGGGGCCGTCACATACAGAAACCCAGTGGGTCTGACTCCAGGCTGTGTGCTGTACTCTGCAAACTCTCTCCATTGATTTAGACATGGCAAGATCCAAACTGTCCCAAACAAGTGTAAGTTGTGCAAATCTAGTGTAATGATACTCCTGACAATATTTTATAAGCTATAAGACAGTTTTTGGTTTAGTGGCACCTAACCAAGCCCGACAAAGTCTAAAGGAAGCTGTTCAGTGATTGCACTTTCTCTGCCTGTAACTATTACTTTTTTTTTTTTTTTTTTTTTACAATTACTGCTCATGTGAATTCTACTTGTTAATTGGTTCCCACTGTGTCTGTTCCTGAGCAAGGATCCTTTGCCCCACGCCTTTGTTCTAGTCCCTGTTTACATCTTTATGTGCCCACTTTAACCTAATTATATGGTCTCCCCCTGGGACCAGCTGGGGATGAAGAGGAGCAGAGACAGCACACTCGAAGCGTCTGTTCACTGAATGGTTATTTTGCTGCTTCGCTGTGAGCTCAGGAATGGAGAACTTTCCTTCCAAACAGTGAACATTTTTTCCAACTGGTTTTTAAAGTAAAAAAAATTGGGACCCCCTGCTGAGAATATACCCAGAAACTCTCATTTAGTCCAAACCACAGGAAGAACTGTTACAGAATGTGAGAACTTTGTCCTAACACGATTTCATCAGAAATTTTATATGCTTTGACTCTCGAGGGGAGAAAAAGAAAGGAAATAGAAACAGATGAGAGTAGGAAGGGGTATGGGAAGGACTGCAGCCAAGCAGTAGGTTGCCATACAGACACACAGAGAGCCGTTTCCACCCAATAAAAGCCTGTCCCAGGACCAGGACGTGCGGAGCTGGTCCTGAAGACACGCACTGCACATCGTGAAAAACGGAATCAGTTGCAGAGGGAGAACAGTAGGACACACAGGTTTTTTCTGTTCCTAAGTGGCTTGATAACTACGTTAGGCTGGCAAAGAAAATTGCTTTTGGGTATTGGTCAGAGTAATAATAGCAGGTCACTAGAAAAATACCGCCCGACATCTTCTTTCTCATATCTAGGGAAAGAAAAAGGAAAGAAAACAAACAAACAGACCCTGTTGCAGCAACTTTGAGTCCGAGTCTGTGCTAGATTAAGTACTACCCAAATGAATGATTTATACCCGATTGGTGAAAATAGTTCAGTATATCTGACCCAGGCATGATAGGTCCCATATGATTAATGAAATGCATTCAACAAAATTTTAAATTATTAAATATGGTGTCCATTTCTTTATTACATCACTTTGTTGCCAGTTAGGCACAGCTTTAAAGGATGATTTTGAATGTAAAATATACAGAACTCAAATGTGATGTTACTTAATGCAATGCTTTATCACACATGAGGCACAGTATTCGCTGCTGTAATTCAGACCGTGGCAGTTTACACGTCTTCCTGTTGAACTTAGAGTGAAATCCAGACCCTCAGGATGACCCTGTAGGCTTGTGTGATCCTGCCCCCACTTCCTCTCCAACTTCCTCTGTGCCCCCTCCCCACCTGCTGGCTTCTCACCACGCCAGCCTTCTGGCAATGCCTCAAACATTCCAAGCCTTTCAGCCACTTTGCTGATTCTTCTGCCCAGAATACTAGTTTCCTGTCTTGTTTATTCAATGGGTTTTCAAATTTCAATGTCATATTCTCCAAAAGATCTCCCCTGATTTTTCTTTTAAAAATAGCCTCCCATCACCCACCCTGATATCATTACCACAACATCCTTTTATTTTCTTTTTCTTTTTTCTTTTTTTGAGACAGAGCCTCAAGCTGTCACCCTGGGTAGAGTGCTGTGGCATCATAGCTCACAGCAACCTCCAACTCCTGGGCTCAAGTGATTCTCCTGCCTCCGCCTCCCAAGTAGCTGGCACTACAGGTGCCTGCCACAACACCTGGCTATTTTTTGGTTGCAGCCATCATTGTTTGGTGGGCCTGGGATGGATTCGACCCACCAGCTCAGGTGTATGTGGCTGGCTCCTTAGCCGCTTGAGCCACAGGCACAGAGCCTGCCAACCCCTTTTATTTCTTCATAGAACACATTCTGTGCTGTTATTTTCTTGTTTACTTGTTTGGGTTTTTCCCCCCGCTCCATGAAGGCAGCAGCCTCATAATTTCTGTTGTATCAAACCCTGGAATGGTGTCACACACTAGACATATACTCATTTGCTAAATGAATGAATAACTGAACTCATGTTGGGAGTGGAAACTAAGATTTGTAGAATTTAACTTTTATATCAATCATTGTACTAAGTATTATTATCTGTTAGTTTACATAATTCTTGTGAATTAGGTATTATTTTTTATAGGTTTTAAGGGATTTATTGGAAGGAATTGATGTATGTGATTTTGGAAGCTGGCTGGGCATGCCCATAATCCATAGGTAGTCCCTCAGAAAGGGCTCCATGAAACTCTCATCATGAGTTGAAGTATCTCCAGTGAATTCTCAGCTCTGTTTTTATTTTTATTTATTTTTACTTATTTTTTAAATTTCAGATTAATGAGAGGGAACAAACAGTTAGGTTACAATGTTTGCATTTGTTAGGGAGAGTCCCTGTTGTAGTTGTGTCCTGCACCCAGAAGGTGTGCCATCTACCCTTATGTTGTAGGCAGTGAGTGGAGGCACACCAGTCCCCCCTTTATGTCCCCTCTCCCTAAGTATTATTTTCTTTATTTGACTAATGAGAAAAATGGAAAATTAGGTCTTATAATGCCATAAAAGTCCTTAAGGGGAGGTCCCGGTTTGATTATATCATTAGATGATGAACTCAATATATAATAAATAGGAATTTTGTGTTTTCCACACCATCATGTAGAAATCTCATGTATCAGGCATAATTAAGTGGTTCGA
>NW_003852471.1:1688961-1689839 GCF_000181295.1 Otolemur garnettii | reverse complement strand
CTAAAGAAACACAGAGGGAGGACATCCCAACGAGCTGTACTTCCGAGGACTGCTCCAGGATGGTATTTTCATAGGTGACAGTGGGGAG
The DNA here is from genome assembly GCF_000181295.1 of Otolemur garnettii. NCBI lineage: Eukaryota > Metazoa > Chordata > Mammalia > Primates > Galagidae > Otolemur > Otolemur garnettii. The sequence continues at coordinate 1,689,751 of NW_003852471.1, read as the reverse complement.
ATATTCTTTTTCTGGTCCTTTGAAGCATGTCTCTCAAATAGTTCCTTTCCCTTCATTTTCACGAGTATTTCTCTAGTTTCCATCATCATTGTCTCTGCTGTTTCATAATGTTCTGTTCTAACTTGTATCCTTTCCCCCTGCCTGGCTACCGTCCATTCCATGCTCTCTGCTGTAAACAGAGCTCTCACAGATCTTATGATACGTATTACTCCTCTCACAAGTAGTCCATAGCTTCCCATAGCTGAAAGCCTAAGTTCAAACTCTTTGACATGTCCCCCAAAGCCTTTGTCAACAGTGTTCTTGTTTCTCCAGCCTCCCTTTCTGCTGTGTACCACAGTGTGGTCTTTGAAAACTGGCTCTTGGCCGCTTGCTCACATCGTGGGTCTCTGCACAACGTTCCTGTCTTCTGGAGCGCCCTCTCTCTCCCTCTCTATAAAGTTCAGCTCAAAAATAACTTCTTGAAGTTTTCCTGTACTCTCCTCTACTGTCGTAGTCACTGAAGAAGATAGTTTTATTCTGGCTTTGCTCCTTGCTATCTGGCAGTTCATGTAGAAATCTATTAGGACTGGAGTGATGATCCTTTGTTCCTAGTATTATGACATTATAGTTTGACAATAGACTAAAATAGCTTAAGTTACGATCATAAGTACTTTTATCACACTCCCTTTTATCACTTACAATCATAAGTACATTTTATCAGCATCTTTACCTTATAGAGTCATTGTCTCATTGAGAGCCAAGGACACTCCCTTATTCTTCTTTGTGACATTAAACCCTGGTATGTAGCACA
>NW_003852471.1:1680389-1688730 GCF_000181295.1 Otolemur garnettii | reverse complement strand
ATATATGCAAGTTTTCCTTACACAAAATTAATAAAATATGAAATATCATTCCCTCTTTAATATGTGGAAATATTACTCTGACTTGAATCCTGTGAGAGCTATTAAAGGTGGGTAGAAATTAATTTAGTACTTCAAGAAAATGATTGAGCATGGAAGCCCGGAAAAAGAGATTAGAGGAAAGGATTACCTTTTTCTATTCGGAGGGAATGAGATTAGTAGGCCGAGACTGTATAGGACGCATTAGGAGAGGACTGTGTGGGGGAAGGAAGCTAAGTCCGTGAATTCCTGAGGCTGCTTTCTGTCACCTCAGGAGCATTTATCTCAAGCAAGACACCCTGGTTGAAAATGAAAAATATTGCGGTTGAAAAGGTGTAAAGTGTTTTACAAGTGCTTTAGCACGTAACCTTTCAGAGCCCTGATCCTGGAGACAAGGCTGGCAGGGAGGGCTGCCTTCCTGGGCTTCTCGACCTGTTGCCTATAGTGTTGATTAGTTCTCTACAGCCTCCAAAGCATGCAGGATTCAGAAATGTAACATACAAAAAAACACCAAATTCCTGCATTCCCCACCGGACATCTATAGCCCTCTTATTTGGCAACAGGAAGTAGAAGAAAAGTCAGGTGATACCTTGGAGGTGATGTCATAAAAACCCTAATAAATTCTCTTACATGGTGACGTTATGGCAGACTACTGTCATGTTAGCTGGGGGTTTTCAAATTTCACTAATTCCGGAGGAACTATACATTTCCCTCTTTTCAGAAGGACTTTTCTGACCCGGGAAGCTATGGGGACAGGCTTTTCCGGAGCTGAGAGCTTGGTACCCACACATGCTCACGGATCACTGTAGGAAGATGAGCGAGATGCTGGGAAAGTGATGTGCTCTAGGCTCAAAAATGGTTGTAAAGTGAGTAGAAAAGTCCCTGTGCCTTTAAAGGAAGCAAATTAGTCGCAGGCAGCCTGGGACGAGTTGAAGAAACATCTGGATGGACAGATAATAGACTGACTTCCTGAAATGCGGGTTAACTAACGATGGTGACTTTAGACAGGAAACCTACGTTTCTTATGATAACATTGGAAAAATATGTGAAATTACAAAGCAAAAGTGTTTAATTGCATTCAGAATTGTAATTATCTAATAAACAGTAAATTTTAGAATGTTACAGAGGTTTAAAATGATCTTTAGGAAGACCTCAAAGCTATCAGACATTTTAATCTACTCCACTTCATGAGGACTATTTAAAGGAAAATATATGTACTTGTGTCTATGAAGTCCAAACGTTATGCCCTCTTTAAATTATGATGTTCTAGAGGTAATTTGAATCAAAATGACATTTCATCGCTGTAAAACAGAATTTTAATGTGAGAAATGATTCAACGATGATAAAGTTAAAAGCACTAACAAGGAAAAAAATCGGTAACCAGCAAAGATATTAACCATGTTTTGCAATGATATGGCTGTTTGGCCTTTCTGAGATCTTAAGGCAAGACCACATGGATAGTCCCAGGAGTTATCGAATATCTGTAGAATATTTTTAGATTGTACATACACATACACACCTTTTTGTATATATATGAAAATTGTTCAGGGAAGTCTCTCAGGAGAGAAGGAAAATCCTTTAATATTCTATTTTGTCCATCTTGTTTCCATACTGCCAACACATCAGGGCCCTGTTTAAATGGCACCCTGTCTACAGAAGAGGAAGTGTTTTTTCTTCTGTGTTTAAATGAATGTACATTTTTAAGAGCCTACGCGTGGTTATTCTGTGGGGCTTCCTGTTAGCCATTTCTATAAACGTGACATTGGAAAGCAGCTTATCTTTCACGTTGGAAGACTAAGAGGTACTCTTTATGTCCTCTGGTCAGGGAGAGCCCTGTTGGCCTCTTATCCCAAGTTACATGTAATTAGGAAAATCTCAGTTCTCTGTGTATAGCTGTTAGTGCGGAAGGCTGCTTTTCCAAGAATGGGAAGAGGGTGCAGTTTTCATCTATCTGTGACTGTCTATCTGTGATTTTGAGCCTACTCGAAGTTCATACATTATTTTACCAGCCATGTCTAAAAATATATTTTTTAAAAGAAAGAAACTAAGCCTTCGATTTTCAGCCACATGTAGCTGCTTGGCCTTCAGTGTACTTCATTGTCCTCCACTTGCACTTGTGGCCGGCTAAGCAAACGTCCCCATCTTCCCCATATACTCTTTTCTTTCTGGCGTATGTGCCTTTGCTTATACTGCTGCCTCCCTCTAGAATATGTTTTTCTTTTCATTTTTTGCCTCTCAAAGTCTCTCCCATTGTTTTAGGACTGACTTGCTCAAAGTCAGCCTCCTGCTTGACCACGCACTGATCACTGTGGCAGTGGTTAATGTCTCTCTGTCTGCTGAGATTTTATTTTTTTTTTACATAGAATATTTAATTCAGAAAATACTTATTGAGAGATTATCCTTTGCAAGGCACTGTTCCATGTCCTTGGGGGGAGGGCTGGGGAAGTAAGTGGACAATATACTCTTCAATATTAGAAGAGAACATAAGACAGGGGCATCATAACCATAACACAATGCAGACTCGTATTTATTATCTGCCTTCTACTTAAGTGGAATCAAGAGATTTGAAGTTATGGACATGCATATGTCACCCATATAGGGCCCAGCTATTAGTGGGCCCGGAGTGGTGACACAGGAATTTAATAGCATTACATAGATTTTATGGCATCCATGATTTTTCCCAGCAGGGATTCATTTATCCTTTTAGATATCAAATGGTTCTTTGGCTCAAAATGAATTTTAAAAATTACGAGATGTCTTTTATTACAATAATAGTGCAGAGGTTTACAATATAAAAGGTAAACGTTATCTGATCCCTACTTCTGTTCTTCAGGGTTAACTAGGTAAACAGTTTGTATATCCCTCTGGACTTTCACTGTTCGTACTGAGTGATGTGTAGACATAAAGCAATGTATATTAGGTGTGTGTGAAACCACAGAAAATATAGTGCACACACACACATACACATAGGTGTATTTCCGAGTGGCAGGGTTGGGATTTGAAACTTGGCAGTCTGGTGCTAAGTCTGTGCTCTCAAATATTACCTCCTTATGCTACCTTTGGTATGTTTGCCTTTCAATGTCCTATTTAAAGTTTAGTTAGTTTCCACTTACAAATTTCAGTTTCATATTTCTGGAAACTTCGATCCTTTCAATAAAGTACTGAGGTACTTTATCCAAAATAATAAATAAAAACTATGTGTCTGCCGGAGAAATTCACCTTGTATTTTCCCTAGTTATATCCTATCATTTCTAAAACATCTGTTCTCAAAGAAAAAAGAGATAATTAAGGTCACATACAGCCTCTGCTTTTCACCAGGCCTTCTCTCTAAATGTGTGCCCTCACTGCTACCTGAATCTCACAGTCTAAACGGTAGAAACTCAGGCAATATCTACATGTTCCCCCTTGGGTTCCTTTTGTGTTTTAACCATAGAGATTAAGAGCTAAGAAACACTCTGGAAGGCTGGGGCAGGTGGATTCCCTCAGTACAAAAGGTCAAGATCAGCCTGAGAAGAGCCAGACCTCATCTCTAATCCCAGCTACTCAGGAGGCTGAGGCAAGGGGATCACTTGAGCCCAAGAGTTTGAGGTTGCTGTGAGCTAGGACACTATAGCACTCTACCAAGGGCAACGAAGTGAGACTCTGACTCAAATAATTAAATAAATAAATAAAGCCAAGAAAAATTAGCTCAGTTCCCTTCTGAATTCTTTATGTGCAGAATCATGTAACTTCCTTCCTTTAGAGGGATAGAAGGTGGCAGAGGGGCTTCTGGGGGAGTTCAGAATTTTGGCCAAAGATACATCTTTCTTTACAGGGTGGTTAATAGCTTTAAACTTTGATGGATCTATATGATTCAGTACAAAGTTGTACTTTTAAGTACATTTTGGGTATTTGTAGACCAGCCAGAGGACTTTATGACTACTGGAAACATTCTGTCTATGGCAAGTGTGTTTTAAGGTCCACACAAGTGAGCTTCACACAAGCATTGGAAATAGCCTACACTTGGAGCAGTCTCTGTCCAGATGTGGCAGATTAGATCTGTTATGCATATGTAAATTAATGCCATACATATACAAATTAGATATCCAATCTGATTTTATGAAGATTTTCAGATTTAAAATGAAAGCAAACCATGAATTCCATATTCCAATAGCCCAAAAAGTATTTGTAGAGGAAGTTCTTGAAATCTGATTGATTTTTAGACAGAACCAAAGAAAAGAACTTTGCAGTCTAACAGTTCCAGAGAACACCAAATGACTGCATTGGTAAAGTCATAAAAATATATTCATGCTTCTCAGGCATTTATTCTCATGCATGTTTCTCCATCTCTAAAGAAGGGACAGTGATGTTACTTAACTCATAGGGTTGTAATGTGGATTCAATGAGTTATGTACATAAACCACCTACGGTGCTAGACATACAGTAAATATGCTTACCCTTCTTAAAACTGATTGACTGTTAAAAACCCTTACAGACAGGTATTCTGTACAGGAGACTGCTTTAGGGACAAGAGGGCACTGTCAGCTACCACCTAGAAAGTGCACTCAGCTGCTGCGTCAAAACAACCAAGTAATTTTTAAACTACTGAACCCTCTTTTTTTAAAGAGGGAGGAAGGGAAGAGAGAGAACTGCTGAAGCCTGCTAAGAAGGAGGAGGTTTTTTTTGGAAGTGAATAAAATGTTTTCAAATTACATTGTGGTGATGGTTGCACAACTCTGTGATATACTAAAACCATTGAACTGATACTTTAACGGGCGAGTTTTAGGGTGTATGAATTATACCTCAAGCTCTTAATAAAGCTCTTAATAAAAAATGCTCTTAATAAAAGCTCTTAATCAAAAAGTATGACTCTTTGACTCCCTGAAAAATTGTTTTCCCAGGCCTTAAGGATATTTTCTTTGTTTATAAAGGCAAATCAGGACAACACACTGGAATCTTTTTCAATGATCATTTCTTATTATTTGTACAGAGATACAGACAAACTGTAACGTCTATGCATACTAATAAGATGCTGCCCCACTTTTCTGAATGAGGTAAACAATTTTGTGTCTACATAACTTCCGTATTAGAGAGGCTCTTAATTTTTTAAAATTTTTTAATTAAATCAAATTAATATGAGGGTACAATTTTTAGGTCACATCGTTCTCACTTCCAGGGTAAAGTTCCATTTGTAGAAGAGCCCCTGACCAGGGGGCCTGTTATACACCCTCACAATGTGCACATTAGGTGAGATCCCACCTCATGCCTGCCCTCCTTCTGTCCTCCCCACCTTTCCCCTCCCACTTCCCTCTACCCCCGAACTGGACTATAGAAGTGGTTTATTGTTCTTATGAGCATGTAATTGTTTATACGTTGATTTCATATTAGCATGGAGTACAATGAATATTTATTTTTCCATTCTTGCCATACTTTACTAAGAAGAATGTATTTCAACTCCATCCAGGTAAATGTAAAAGATGTAAAGTCTCCATCTTTTTTAATGGCTGAATAATATTCCATGGTATACATATACCAGAGTTTGTTGATCCATTCATGGGTTGATAGGCACTTAGGTTGCTTTCACAACTTGGCAATTATATATTGAGCTACAGTAAACATTCTAGTGCAAATGTCTTTGTGGTAAAATTATTTTTGATCTTCTGGGTAGATACCTAGTAATGAGATTGCATGGTCAAATGGAAGGTCTACTTTTAGATCTTTGAGGATCTCTCTGTACTAGAGAGAGACTTTTTTTTTTGAGACAGGGTCTCACTATGTTGCCTCAATGCCATGGCATCACAGCTCACAGCAATCTCAAAATCTTGGGCTTAAGCGACTCTCTTGCCTCACCTTCCCAAATATCTGGGACTATAGGCACCTGCCACAACACCTGGCTATTTTTGTTGTTCTTGTTATTGCAATTGTTATTGTTGTTTAGCTTTCCCAGGCCAGGTATAAACTCACCACCTTCAGTGTATGTGGCTGGCACCTTAACCACTGTGCTACAGGCGCCGAAACACTATATGAACATTTCGCTCAAACAGCTGACTGGAGCAGCCCCAATATACACCTCAAGCAGGTGCACAGACTGCAGTAGGCAGCAGCAGGCAACATATGGAATCAGGCAGCACGGTCTGTGTGGCCCCACATGGCCTGCCTTGGTAGGCACTACACATAATATGTTGAAATCAATCTTTTAACAATTATTGGGACTCACAATGCTTTGTGGAATTTTTTTTCAATGTCTATACCATAATGTCTGGAAATCAGAGAAAATCTTGGGACTCAACATTCTTATGTTTCAGCCTGACATCCCTTCCTAACCCAGTTCCCTACCCGGTCATGATAAGACTCTGCCATGCCATCCAGACTGGCCTTGCAGGACTCATACCCAGAACAGACCCATCCAGAGGCTGACTGTTCAATGAAGGAGCTATCAGGAAATGAGTAGGGCTAGATGAAATAGTTTGAGGATGTACCAAACCAAGGAGAAAGGTTATAGATGATTCTCTAGAGGACTAGAGAATAAGAGCCAGAAACGTGACTAGGTTCCTCTCCCTGTAGCTCCATTGACTGACAGGAAATGAACAGAGAGGCTGTATTCTTCCACTTCTTGATGAAAACTCCCTTAGGCATGAGAGAGGTATGTTATCTGGCTGTTAAACATTTTTGGAAACAAAGTCAAATTCCCAGTCTCATAATTAAAACTCTGCAAATGACCATTTAAAAAAGAATGCATAAAGCACACTTTCACGGGAACGACCTGGTTGCTGTAATTAACAAAGCCTGTTCGTAGTTGCAGGAAAAGGAAATGCCTGCTGCAATTAAAACAGTCTGGAGTTATCAAAACAGCATCAGAGACTCTTTTGAGACCTTACTTCAGTCATGCCATTTCTCTCCCACCACAATGCCCAGCTATTTTTTTTTTTTTTTTTGTTGTAGTTGTTTAGCTGGCCTGGGCCGGGTTCGAACCTGCCACTCTCAGTGTATGTGGTGGGCATCGTAACCACAGTGCTATGGGTGCCAAGCCTGGAGAGAGACTTTTAAAGTAATGATTTCACCAAGAGTTTTGTGTTTATAATGTGTATATTGTGTTTATAATGCTAACAATGTTAGGCTATATATTTTTATCCAAGTGCTAAACTTTATAGAAGTTCTGATCAGCAGTCACATCACTCATATTCTGAGGGCATAAAACCATAAAACTGTACTCTGCTCCACATGACCATCTTCACCAAGAAGTCGCACCACACTGTTTTGGGTGAAGTAAGAACGTCACAGCATTTTGTGAAGGGTCACTGGATGCCTTCTCAGCAGTCATGGAGATTAAACTATGAGACACCATGTTTCAGATCAACTGTAAGTCCCTTTCTAGAGGTAAAATTCCTCCATTTTGGCTGTAGCGGAAGTCCAATATTATTTTTATCAAGTACATATTTAGCTGGTAACAATTGGTGATGACATAAGCCCAGCTGAAACATGTAGGTCTTCATAACATCTTTTTCACACTCTCCAGTCAGCAACTACCGTCTCAGTGGAGGCTTTACCTGCCCTGTGAGGAGAGAGATCATGTGGGTTCTATTTTCCACTCCTGGAGATTGATCACCAGAAACATCACTCAAGGTCTTCTGATGATAAAACTTGTGCAAAAGTGACTTCAGACTACTCAACTATTTCCTATTTTTAACCTTGACTTTGTTTTTAGTAGTTCTTCGGCTTCTAAGTATTATAGTAATGCAACATCATTTCTTGTAAAAAACCTCTATTTGTGTTTTAAAGTCAAAGAAAATGGGGCCTTAAAAGACTGCTGAGTGTCCCTTAGTGGCCTGTTGTATTTAGTGAACAATTTCAGAATATCTCAAGTGATGTAGGTGATTAGAAATAGGTTCATCTTGTGGCTATAAATGAAAATACCCAGCTATATAAATGACATTTGAAAATAATGCAGTATAAATTAAGGTATTATAATAAAATATTCCTTAACACTATTAAAATTTCTTTGTATACAGAAAAATGGCAACAAAATGAAAGCAGTACGCTGGGAAAACTGTTTGTACCACTTTTGACAAAAGGCTACTTTTCCTATGAACAATCATTAGAGCAAATACAGAAAAGCCCAGCAAACACATTGAAAATATGGCAGAGGACATGAAATGGCAACATTTAAGGAAAAACAAACAGGCCTGTGTTTTAAAGTTGTGAATATATGCTTAAAATAATTCTAAATAAAAGACATACAAATTAACATGCTTCCTCCATCCTATGGACAGAAATCCAGATTGTGGATAATTCCTTATGATAATGAGATGGATTTCACTTTTTTTTT
>NW_003852471.1:1649868-1679742 GCF_000181295.1 Otolemur garnettii | reverse complement strand
TAATATTTTTCTTATATTCTTGGATAAAGTCTGTAATATTTTTTCTTATGGTATTTCTTGGATAAAATCTTCCCTTTGTTTCACAATCTATTGTTTTATTTTTCTGAAAAAATATTTGCCAGTCCTCTTTGATTCTCCTTCCCCTACTAGCTGTAAGTTTGTTGTGACTCTCTTTTTCTCTCACCTTTTAAATTTCCTCTTCATAATTTTAATTTCCAGGAGCTTATTTTTAATCTCCAACCTTTCATAGTTTATTTTCTAATTCTTCTCTTTCTTGGCTAAAAGCATTTTCTTTTTCCTTTGTAAGTACATTAGTTACTGTTTAAAGATTTCTCTGCTTTCTTTCTTGTCTCATTCCTCTGATTTTTTTTTTCCTTTTCTCTTCTGTTTATTTTAAAGTTTCTTCAGATACCTGGTGAGTGTTTTTTTTTTTCCCTATAGGCCTCTGTTTAAGAAAAAGGCACTAAAATCCTGATTGGAAACTCTGTGTATGTAGGAGACTTGGTGGTGGGTTTCCCAGGTGGGTATCAGACAAGACTTGGTCACTTCATATATGGAAACTCTCAAATATCAGTATTGGAATGGGTCTACTTTTAAGTAAAGTCAGTTTCCCTACAGTCTTTTAATATTCTCTTTTCTGGGTGAGCATGTGGTTGACAGTCTTCTGGAAGTGGAGGATGGGAAGGAAATTTAATTTGCAGTGAAAACTTTCCTTTGATAGGCTGCTTTCTGTGCAATGTCTCAACTTCATCCTCGCTTATACCTACAGAAAGGAAACATAAGCTCTCGTTTGAGTGGAGAAGAATAGGAGAGGGGTACTTACCAATCCATACATCTTTAGCCCAGCTCACACCACTATATTCAGAAATAGCCGTGACTCCAGTTCTCGAGCCTTCAGGGAGGGGTTCTGTGGTATGAATCAACTTGCATTTTTGGTTTCATTTCCTATTCATCTTGTGGCACAAAGTTGCTCCTGCATCTGCTTTTCCACTGCCAAAACTTTGTTCCTGTTTTTCACCTGCTGTGGTTTTGTCATAAGTTCTATTTGACTTTATAGATTTATGGTTTTTCAAAATTTGTTAAGTGTCACCATATTAGAGTATGGAAGGGAGTGGAAATAAGTACAGGTGTTCAAACTGCTGTGTTTAACTGGACACTCGGAATTTATATTCATTTCTATTAAATGTAACCTCGTTCTAGCCATTGGCCCCCAGGGTGTTCCAAACGTTGCTTAGAAAGTCACCATATGTAGGGAAAATGGGACATTGAAGCTAAATGTAGCTTTACTTATTAAATGTTCACTACATAGTTTTACAAAATGTTTTCTACCTGTTAATCACCTTTCTGTAAAACTTTGTAGTAAGTATTTTATAAATAACGGTGTATTTAGCTACAATTTCCCATTTTTCCTATGTATGATGAGTTTATGGGCAGGCTACCTTTGGGAAAAACCCTGTAGTTGGTTGAGATCTTCCTGACCTCAGGACTGTCATCCATCAAACTATTCGTATTACCAAGCTTTGTACAAATCTATTCCTTCAGAGAGTACAGGATGAATATAGCTGTTTAGTAAGCTTTTGAAGTCTTCAGCTCTGTAGATGCTCAGATTGCTCTCCTAATACATTTTTGGCCACCTGTGTAAAAACTCCACTCAGTCAGTATATTATTTTACCATTTATTCTTGACTTGAAACCAAAGCTTCTTAGAAGTTTATTGGGATATTTGAAGCAAATTCTCCCCCCATCTCTCTCTCTCTCTCTCTCTCTCTCTCACACACACACACACACACACACATGCAAAGTAGTTATTCATCTGTCTATAACCAAAGGCATCTAACTTCTGGATGTTGAATAGCATCATAAGGCTGTAGTCTTAACTGATAGGACACTCAGAAGGCAAGCAGCTAATAACTTCTAATAGTATATCCTTGCCTCATACTGTTTAGACCCTTCTACTATATCTTCGATGATAGCATCTACTTACTAGGGATTGAAGGTGACGCCATAAGGCAAACAAGGTTTTAATATGTACTTTATATTTTTTGCAGGGAAAGGAGTGTAAAGCAGTTTGATGGAAAATGCCAGAACATTTTAGAGAGAATCAAGACTTTCTCACAAATGCAAAGAAGGCCAAGTTGGTTCTGAATGCATTACCAGATTTCATTACATTCAAATATCTAAAATCAAATTATACAAAACGTAAGAACTGTGACTTAGCCTCAGGAATTAACTTTATGTCTGCAACTCAAAAGGGAAAACATTTCTGAGTTTACTTATAAACAGCTCTTTTCCTTACCACAGGTTAATTTTGACTTATCCCAATGCTTACGTGTTTCCATGTTAATATTTATGAGTTCTTTTCATTGTCCTTGAAATCACCCTCATATATACTATATGCATATATGCATTCCTCTACCCTATTAGGTGAAACTAATTGTTTATTCACAGGAAGACACAACATCTGAATACTGAAATGTTACAAATGGTCACACGTGTTGACTTTCACTTTCAAGTTACAAAGGCGTATACCCAGTTAAATTATGTACTGAAAGACTTAACCACTCTCCTTTTAAAATCACCTACCTTTAACAGAAAAATAAATAAATAAACCTATCCAAACCAGTTTTGTATTTAGACAGAAATTATGCATCTTTGCTCTCAAGAATTCAGGTTTTTAAAAATCATGAATAGGCTGATCTGAATAAAATAAAAGTTGGGAAAATACTCAGAAAGATTCACACAGTCTCAGTAGTAATAGTGGCATCTGGGAAATGAAGTGTGTTGCATCAACTCAAGCCTTAAATTGCTGTGAATGTAATTACATCAATGCATAGTGCTCTGTTAGACTGTTTTAGTTCTAATAAGTCTTTCCTAAAATAGAGTCCCAGAAGACCCAGCTGACAGGCATGCTCACCAGCCAACTGCCACGCTGTCAGTCCTGGGAGAGCAGCCTGCCCTGCTGACAGTCAGTGGTTGCTCTGAGCAGGCACTCTGCCTTGTAAAAGTAGCCCATCTTTTCTCTTGGGCTTAAGCGGAGAGGATCTGAGTCTGTATGACATCAGACCAGAAGCAGCTGCTGGTGTTTCTGAAGTACGGGGCAAGGAAAATGAATGAGACTCATCAGAATGTCTGACAATGCACTGAAGATTGTGATATAGCTGTCACTGCTATTATTATAAAGATTCGCCTCCCATTTTTTAATAATGGTAGGAAGAAAGAAATACTGTACTTTTAATCTAACCCCAGGAGAGGCATTAGGTACTTAGACACACAGAGGCATTATTAAAATAAAATGGTTCTAATTGTATAGCAACCTGTAATTACATATTGCAATTAGGCCAGGGAAGTTCAGGTGTGATTCATTACTTTGCTAATGCTTCTTTGTTATTTTTTTTTTTTTCTATTATGGTGGGAACTCTTCCAATAGTGGCAAGGGAGGTGGGGGAAGAAAAATCCCTGACAATTCTTCTTTGATGAAATGATTTAAATACACAAAAGACTTTTACAGCAAAAACTTATAATGAGTTTTAGCAATACCAGATTAAGCTAATCAGAACAGAAGCATTTATGCAGCATATGCAATTAAAATATTATTAGCAGCACCATAACTAATAATAGCAGACATTCCTGTCAGCGCTCAGAGTACTGCAAATATGTGTTTCATGCTGAATGATATTGCAAATAAAGACAGACATAATAAAGTTTTTCCTCTGGAATTGTGTGCTATCGTAATGGTGTTATGTTGGAAGGGCACAATGTCCCATTTCTACCAAGAGTGCAAAAAGTTATTTTTATATTTGTAAATGCTTAGAAGCAGTAAATAGAGGGATTTGGTTTATGAAAACTCAATACATAATTCTGTCTTAGGAGAACAAAGAGGTGGTGAATCTTGGAAGGGAAATTGATGGATGGAGAGACCTGTGGTTACAACTGTTGAATTCCAGTCCCTTTTCCCTTTGGGTGCAATGTATTCAGTAGTGCCTTCAAATTGCATCTATATTGACTGAAAAAAGTCTTACTGTGGTATGATCTCTGTGACTGCTCTTTCACTTACTGAAATTTCCTATGCAAAATTTGATTGCAGGAGCAGGAGTTTCTGCAGTGGGCTAAGTGATACTTTATGTTGTTGTAACCACGTAAGAACAACTTAATTTTTTCCCATGTCATCTCATCATCGCCTATCTTTCTGAGAAGAAATTCGTAGCATACAAGGCAATAGACAAAGGAACATTTTTGTCCTGTGAAAGTCTAATTTAGGTTATTTTAAAAGATATTCCATTTTCCTTGGGTAGGAATGCCTCTTTCTTCTTGACCTCTTCCAGGAAGATGTGAAAACTGAAATGTGAATGCTTTGTAAGGGTAGGAGAAATTATACTTTTAACTTTCTTAGCATCTTAAATAAAATCAGCATCAAGGTCATTGAATTACTTGTTTATTTTTGCTGGGATATATGATCATTTGAACACCTATCTTTAGTCAGAAAATTGTGAACTTTGGATTTGGGCAATGAAAGTTAGGAGAGATTACCCATAAAATAGAGCAGTAGAGTGTGGGTTTGTGATATAGGTAGGAGAGAGCCATGCTGTCAGTAGTGGTGCTAGAGAAGCCAGATTGTAGGAAGCAGCAATATAGATCAAGGTATAATCAGTTTGTGTATGACGCCAGAACCAAAGGAGGTAAGTCACCCCTTCGTGATAGGAATCAGGTAACAGGAATTTAGGCTGAGCATGCAGGAGAAGGTGATACCCAATTCTCCAACGTGGAAGACATACACCTAGAGACAGGCTGACCGAGTATTAGAAAGCTTCAATCTCAGCTTAAGCTGGGCAAGATAGTCTGTGTTAGTTTTTATATAAAGGAAACATGATTTGTGTTAGCTTTGAGGAAACCTGACTATGATGCATGGGAACAGATGGCGACCAACCAGTGATAATTACACCAGCGAATCCTTCAGTGGCGCTACCTGGAGATCCAGATAAACTCCCCTTTATGGAAAACCTGATAATAAATAATTTTATCACCTTATGTACTTTAATTAGTAGTGCTCAATTTAAAAAGAATGGATCAAACATGTTGCCAACAAAGATAGTGTAGTATAGTTGGAAAAAAAAATGAGTATGGTCTTTCCTCTTTATTTCCTCCAGTGGCATCATTATGTAGATGAACTGTCAATACTTGGGACATAATCTGGTGAGAGTGGACGGAAAGGCCTTTGTAGTTATAACTGCACATGACTCTGAATCCCATAACTTTCTACCAGCAGAGACTTGGGAATTTGATTTGCTTCTCTCAGGCAGTTTTCTCATCTATAAATGGGTAGAATACGAAACTCCACAGGGCTATGGCTAAGTATGATGTTTCTAACACAATGCCTGTTAAGGTGACTTTATTTTAAGTACTGGTGAGATTCTTCCCTCCTTAAATACACTGGTACTGGTCTTAAAATTTAAGTTCAGAATTAAAGCAAGGGAAGGGAATTTTGCCTGCTGATTTTGCTGATTTTTTCATAAACTTGTCAAAATGCTAAGCGTATGAAGTCATTTGTCTTCTAGAAGTTTAAAGTAAAATGAAAGTGAGAATTGCATTCATAAAATATCAAGATAGAAAAATGGGGGAAAGGTCTCTAAGTCATACTCTCTAGTCCTACCTCTGCCCCAAACACAAATCCCTTATACAACAAAATCCATCTTCTTTCCTTTGCATTTACTCATCGGCTCACCTCCCTCTGTGAGGCTTAGACATCCGTATTCGATATCGTTAGGTTGTTTCCTTCTTCCTCCCTGTGTCTTGTGAGTCATGAATTTTGTTGCTGCTTTCTGCAAAATGGCTTTGTCATCTCCCGCTTCCTTCATGCTACGTATTCCCCTGCCACACTCTAACCTGACCCTTCGCATCCTGTTTACAGATGGCCACAGTCCCTTTCTAATTCAGCTTCACATCCCATACTTTTAGTCAAAGGAGAAAAGGGAACTCATTACTTCACAAATGTTTTGCATAGATTACTTCAAAATTGAATATTTTTATAGTTATGTGAAATTTTTTTTTTTTTTTTTTTGAGACAGAACCTAAGTATGTCATCCTTGGAAGAGTGGCGTGGTGTCACAGCTCACAGCAACCTCTAACTCCTGGGCTCAAGCCATTCTCTTGCCTCAACCTCCCAAGTACAGGCCCTGCCATAATACCCATCTATTTTTATTGTTGTTGTTGTTGTTGTTGCAGTTGTCATTGTTATTTAGCTGGCCCAGGCTGGGTATGAAGCCACCACCCTCTGTGTATGTGGCTGGCGCCGTAACCACTGTGCTATAGGCACTGAGATACTATGTGAACATTTTGCTTAAATAGCTGACTGGAGCAACCGCATTATATGCCTCAAGCAGGTGCATGGACTGCATCAGGCAGCAGTGGACGACATGTGGAATCAGGCAGCACAGTCTGTGTGACCCTGCACTGCCCGCCTTGGTAGGCACTATACATGATATGTTGAAATCAATCATTTAAACGAAGCTTCACTGATTTTTTTTTCAATGTCCATACCGTAAAGTCTGGAAATTAGAGAAAATTTTCAGACTCACCATCCTTATATTTCTGACATCCCTTCTTAACCCAGTCATGATAAGACTCTGCCATGCCTTCCAGACTGGTCTTGCAGGATTCATACCCAGAACAGAGGCTGACTGTGCAGTGAGGTATAGAATGAAGGAGCTACCAGGAAATGAGTGGGGCTAGATGAAATAGTTTGAGGATGTACCAAACCAAGAAGAAAAGTTATAGATGATTCTCTAGGGGACTAGAGAATAAGAGCCAGAATTTGACTGGGTTGCTCTCCCCGTAGCTCCATTGATTGAGTGATAGCAAATGAACAGAGAGACTGTATTCTTCCACTTCTCTTAGGCATGAGAGAGGTATGTTATCTGGCTGTTAAAAACTTCTGGAAACAAAGTCAAGTTCCTAGTCTCATAATTAAAACCCTGCAAATGACCATTAAGAAAAGAATACATAAAGCACACTTTTGCAGGAATGACCTGGTTGCTGTAATTAACAAAGCCTATTTGTAGTTGCAGAAAAAGGAAAATCCTACCACAATTAAAACAGTCTGGACTTATCAAAACAGCGTCAGAGACTCTTCTGAGACCTTACTTCAGTCATGCCATTTCTCTCCTTGTCTTATGCTCAAACTCTTATTCTAGTCAAAATGCAGGCAAAAGAATTTCAGATCTCAGACGATGTGCTGGGAGATTAATGAAACACATTCTGGAACAGAGGGAGGCTGGAGAAATGACACTGCGTCTTCTGCACCTGTTCTGTGAGCTGTTGCGAGTCGTCACACTGTGGCCAATCTCTCTCCCGCCTCCCAGAGTCCCTCTGCCTCATGTTAGAATGTCTGTCACTTCCTGCTGCAAGTTGGCAAACAGGCAGCTCAACCGCAGTGTTACGAGGTTCGCAATATTGCTATTATCAGTTCTTCCACGTACTCCAGAAGCCTAAGCCTATGCTATGGAAAGGTGAGCTCATTTACTCTGTGTACGATATTCATTTATTATTTTATATGATGTGCATCCCATTAAAACTTAAGATGCTTATCATGTACTTCATGTGGTGCCAGCTATGACTTTAACTCTGATATTGTGAAGAGTAAAAAGATAAACAGAATGACAACCCAAAGGGGAAAGTTGAAAGCTTTAAGAAATATATAAGACCTGGGCAACGGAGTGAAACCCTACCTGTAAAAAGTAAAATTTTTTTCCTTTTACTTTTTCTTTTAAGGAGAACAAGCAGTACTTTAGCAAGTGCTGCTATAGCCCGGATGGATAATTACTAGCATGACATAGGGATGTTCAGAGAAAAGGTTCTGGGCACCCTTTGGTTAACATGCATTCCAGAAGTTGGTCTTTTTCCTAAGGATAAGAAAAAATGTTTATGAAACTTAGATCATTACAGAAGCAGAAAGGCCAAAGAATTATCCTCAAATAGTAGTCTACTAAAGCACTTCATAATTGCTAGGTCATGGAAGAAGCCCAAGTGCCCATTGACCCATGAATGGATCAATAAATTATGGTATATGTACACCATGGAATACTATGCAGCCATAAAGAAAGATGGAGACTTTTCCTCCATGTTTACATGGATGGAGCTGGAGAATGTTCTTCTTAGCAAAGTATCTCAAGAATGGAAGAAAAAAGTATCCAATGTACTCAACCCTATTTTGAAACAAATTTATAGCTTTCATAGGAAAGCTATACCCCAATTTTAGCCCAAGAATACAGGAAAGGGGAGGGGGAGGGACCTTGGGGCAGGTGACACTCAAGGAACACCCAGGTGGGGAACACACATCACAGATGACTTTGGAAGTCACTGAAAACCCTTGGGCTTCTCTGACAGAAGGAACCAGCTGAAAGGCTCTACACAGACAGTGACTTTATTTGAGCAGCCTGTTGTGACAGTTCAAAAGAGAAATGATGATGATGGCGTGAACACTGTGACAATCAAGGTGTCCCCAAGCGTTCATATTCTGAGCAGACTGTAATACAGTATTTCAGAGAATAATACAAGAGTATGTACATATCTGTTCATGATTAATAAATGCTAATATCAACTATTTCAATCATATTTTTATAATTTATGAAAAGATTTGGTTGAAGTTGAAACTGTACAATACCCCTATTCCAGTGACTATGTCTGCAATCCCAGGTTAATCACATCTCTGATTTTGTCAACCTTTACACTTTACACCATATGTCCAGAAACAATATATAGCCATTGTAGATATCTTTAAATTTTACGTAAATGCAATTATTGTGATTTTTCTCACCCACCCTTATTTCTCTGCCAAATTAATGTGCAGATTTCATTTATACCTTTTATCTGTTATGCAGGATTGAACTGCATGATTATACCACAAGTCCATTCTCATTAGTAGATATTAAGATTACTTCTAGTATTTCCCCTATTAAAAAAGACTATAATCAAGATCTTTCGAGTGACTACCTAGAGATCTGTATGGAAGTTTCTCTAGTGGGTAAGTAACTATAATCTGAAACCTATTGTGTGACATCTTCCAATTTCTTAATAATAACAAAAAAGCCTTTTTTTTTGGTCAATGAATTATCTGTTATATGATATGTAACTGGGTTTTTTCTTTTCTATTCATTCACTAGTCATCTTACTTATGTTCTTGATATCACTACTTTGGCTCACTGCTGCTAGCTTTTAAAATCTGTGGCTTACCTTGGAACTTTGTACATAGGGGTTTCAAAATTAGATTCAAAAAATAGGATTTTTTATTTGTTAATCTTGCCCCTCTTGGTTCATGGTTTTTGTGTCTTGTTAAATAAATCTTTCATTTCTGAAAAGTCATAAAAATGTTCTCCTATATTTACCTACAAATGTGGAAAGCAAAATTTATGGCTTTAGTCCATCTGGATTTCAGTTTGGGTGTGGTAGAATCGTGCTTCTCCACGAAATCACGCTTTCACTCATGTTTATCCTGTTCCAGGATTGCATTCCTTCTTAATCCACTGATTTATAATGCTACGTTTCTCACGTGGCATGTTATATATTATTATGAGTCTCTTTGGGGCTTTCTGTTCTGTTCTGTTAGTCTCTTTGTCCATTCCTACACCAATAGTTAACACATATAATTTTTAAATAATTCAGGTGTGGCAATCCCACTCTCTGTGGTCTTTTATGCCAGGATAGTCTTTAGTATTTTGGGGCCTTTTATTTCTATGCATTTTATAATAGGCTTATTAAGATTCATAAAAAATGCAATGCAACTGGAATTTTGATTAAAATTGCATTCAGTGTGAAGATTTAGAAAAAATTGCCAGTTTTCTAACAGTGAATCTTCTCACTCATCATTTTATATGTTTCTATTTATTTAGGTCATTTTTGTATATCTTGCAGTACAACTTTATCATTTTATCCACATGTGCATTACAATTTTTAGTGTTATCTCTAGTTACTTTACAAAGTATGTTTTCTCTAATACAAATGTGTTATTTTAAATTTCTTTACATGGCCAGGCACAGTGGTTTGCATTTATAAGGCCTAGCACTCTTCGGCTCAGGAGTTCAAGACCAGCCTGAGCAAGAATGAGACTTGGTCTGTACTAAAAATAGAAAAGCTGGGTGGCGCCTGTGGCTCAAGGAGTAGGGCACTGGCCCCATATACCAGAGGTGGTGGGTTCAAACCTGGCCCCCACCAAAAACTGCAAAATAATTTAAAAAAATAAAATAAAATAAAAATAGAAAAACTATCTGGGTGTCATAGTGGGTGCCTTTAGCCCCAGCTACTGGGGAGGCTGAGGCAAGAGGATCTCCTGAGCTCAGGAGACTAAGATTTCTGTGAGCTATGATGATGCCACAATACTCTACCCCAGGACAGCAGAGCGAGACTCTGTCCCTCCCCCCCGAAAAAAGATTTCCTGATGAATGCGTATATTATACACACAGACACACATTCATACCATTAGAAAAAAATGTTACTTTTGTTGTTCAATAATCTTTAATAACTTTGCCTTTTTGACCTATTCATTTCGTTTATAAAATTGTTTATAATTACAAGAGTTATTAATTCCTCTAAGCAAGTCTCTCAGCTTTTGCTTTATGTATTTTGAAGATTAATTATTCAGTACATGTATTCACGGTTTCTAAGTAATCACAGTGTTTTTGTTTTATACTAAAATGGGTCCATTTTATACTAATGGATTTCCCAAAACATATTTTTTTGTGGTGTTAATAATGATCTATAGAACTTCTTTTTGTTAGAATTTGCATACTATATCTTTTTCCATTTGTTTAAAATTTATTTAGAAATGTAATGGCTGGCCATGGTGGTTCACTCCTATAATCCCAACATGTTGGGAAGCCAAAGTAGGAGAACTGCTTGTGACCAGGAGTTCAAGACCAACCTGGGCAACATAGTGAGACCTCCATCTGTGCAAAAATAAAAGTTGTAAAATATGAAAACATATTAAATATATAAATATGTGAATATGATCATAGCTACACTAAATTTAAAAACCAGAAAATTGGTAATACAGCCCCCTGTATTTTCTTTCCTGATTGCATCTCTCCTACATAGCTTTATCCTAAATTTAGTGTTCATGTTTTCCTTGCGTTTCCTTATACTTATATTACATAGTTTTATTTATATTTACATAAAATATATATCTTCTATATTATATATATAGCTATATCTTCTATATTATATCTTTTATAGTTATTGTATATAGCTATATATTATATAGCATAGTATTATATATATAGCTATATACAAAATACAGTATAGCTATATATTATGTAGTTTAGCTATATATTATATAGTATAGTATTATAGTGTAGCTATATTATATATAATATAGTTATTATATATAGCTATATATAGTCATATATATAGCTAACTACATATATATAGTTCTATATAGCTTTCTATGTAGTGTTCTATATATATATTATACATAGCTATATATAATAGATTTCCCATTGAAAACTATTTAATTTCTTAATCCCATATGTTTTCATTCTAAACTATTTTTGCTTTCCTTCTAATGGTATATTTGTAATATTAATAATGTTGGATGTGTATACTGTAGTTCAATTCATTTTAATCTGGATAGTATTTTCTTAAGCGAATTTATCAATTTTATTTCTGACGCACAGGATGTTTCCATTTATAAAAAATTTTGAACAATGTAGAGACAGTCATCTTTTATCTCCTGTGTAAATATTGAAATATTGAAATATTGAAAATATTTCTCAAGGATATTTATCCAGAAAAGGAATTCCTGGGTTGTATGATTATGCTGGGTTCACTTCCTTGTGGGAGAGTATAATGTCCTACCAGGCCTCCACTCTGGGTTGGTTTCTACCTTTGATTTCATCTGTCTTTATAATTTCCAGTTGTTTGATATTCTTGTCAACATTTGATATTGCCAGACTTTTAACATTTTTTTGCCTCTCTGTTGGGTGTGAAATAATATTCTATTATGATTTGGATTTGCATTTACCTGGTAGGGTAGTGTTGAGCATTTTTACATGTGTTTATATACCAGTTGGGATCCCTTCTTTCTGAATTGCTTACCTGTTTTTCTCTTGGTTTGTTTTGTGACTATTTTGTGACTTTAGGTATTCTGTGTGCAAACTCTTCATTAATGATATAGTCAAATTGAATTTGCTTTGTAGTTTATATTTTTTGACTCTCACATAACAGGCCTTTCTCCATCCCAAGGTCATAAAGATAATCGAAACATTGAGGTTTGCTTTTTGCATTTAGGTTTTTACCATGGTTAGCCTTGACTTTGTGTAGGGCGTGAGGCAGATGTCCAGTCTTTCTGCATCTGGACAGCGCTCAGCCCCCCACCACTTCCTCAGTGCAGCCCTTCTCAGCTGCCCTGGGAGGGCGCTTCTGCTGCCTGTCAGGCCTCCACTCTGAGTCAGTTGGTTTCTGAGTTCTTCTTTCAATTCCATCTGTCTTTATATCAATTATACCACTATCACACCAAATATATTGCGTGTCTGGTAGGGCAAGTCTTTATACCTTGATTTTTACTGTAAACGATGATATTAGACTTTTTTAGAGAGTATGAACAGATAATGTGTGTGCTCACACACAAGGTTTCTATTTAAAGGATTTTTCAAACTACCATTTGTTGACTTTTCCCATATACAAGTGCGATTCAGTGTTCTGTATTTATCTTATAATCAACATTATTAAATTTTCTAGTGATCTATTTATGGAGTTTATTGCAGTTTATTCTTTATGAACCAGCCTATATCTGAGGCTGATAATGGTTTCATTTCCTTCCCTATCCTGTTAATTTTCAATAGAAACAAGCAGACATTCTCAAGTCCTGATTTTTTAAGGGACTATTTTGGTTCACTACTAAGAATGTCTCTGCGCTAGCATTTTGGCAGATACATTTATTGGACTAAGAAAATGTCCTTCTCTTGTAAAGTTTGCTAAAGTTTTTCTTAAATTATAAAACAGTCATACCAAATGTTCATTAAAATTCAACATTTACTAATGATTGTGTTTTCTAGTCTCCCTTGAGTTTTTAATGAGGTGGATTAAATTAAATTTTCTAATATAAAAACATATTTCTAATTCTTGCATAATCTATAACTTTGTCTTGATTTTTTCAAATATTATGATAGTTTAATAGTAATTAAGTTAGGATTTTGCATCCAAGTATATACAAAAGAATGACTCAGATTTTTTTCTTTTTATGTTGTCACATTGATTGGCGTTGGTTGGTGCCAAGATTATATTAATCTCATAAAGTAAATCACGGAGTAGTTTTAATTTTTCTCTTCTCAGGGATAGTTTGCATGAAAGTTTAAAGTATCTATTTCTTCTCTATTTATTAGTTCTCTCCTGTAAAATCACTGGGATTTTTTTCTGTGTGGTGGTTTGCTTTTCCTATTATTTTTTAAGTTACTGATCATTTTCAAGTAGAGTAAAAAAAATTACTGAGAGTAACAGAATAAGTTGTGTTCTATTTGCATATCAATCTGTTCTGGAAATTATAATTTTTTGAAGATTTGTTCTATTTAATAATATCTTTTAAAATGTATCATCAACAAGGTATTTTTTATCTTTCCCTTTTATGAATTTTTATAATTTCTATCACATTGTCACTGTCTTTTTTTCCCTATTACATTTTATGCCTTCTTTCTTGATACTTTCCTCGATTAACCTTGCTAAAAACTATTTTGTGACTTATTGCAGAGTAATGACATCTATCCTTATCATTACTATTTTTTATTCTATTTAGATGGGCTTTTTTCCATTTATCCTTAATTTTACTGTCATTAAAAAAACTTTAGATTGGCTGATTAATTTAGTAATTTTTAACATTTCTTTCTTTCTTTTTTGAGACAGGAGCCTCCAGCTGTCCCCCTGGGTAGAGTGCTGTGGCATCACAGCTCACAGCAACCTCCAACTCCTGGGGTCAAGCGAGTCTCCTGCCTCAGCCTCCCAAGTAGCTGGGACTACAGGTGCCCTCCACAATGCCTGGCTATTTTTTGGTCACAGCCATCATTGTTGTTTGGTGGGCCCGGGCTGGATTTGAACCTGCCACCTTGGGTGTATGTGGCTGGCACCTTAGCCACTTGAGCGACAGGCGCCGTGCCAACATTTCTTTTGTTTGTATGATCTTTTAGGGCTATACCATTCGTGAAAATTACTGTTGTCACCATATTCCAAATGTCATATTGTGTGTAATATTCATGGTTTCTGTTTGTGTCTTATTTCCATTATGATTTGATTCATTAGTGATTTAGAACTATGTTTTTAAATACAGTATTGTTAATAACTAATACTTTTGATATTAATTTCTAACATAATCATGATCAGAAAATGTGTTCTATGTGTTATCAGTAATTGAAATTGGTTGACATTTCCTATCTGGTGCAGAAAATAACAAATTTTACTAAATGTGCCACATATGTTTTTAAAAAATCTATTTTCTTTCATTGTTTTCTGTACACATTTACATAAGCCCTTCTATCAATTTTATTAATTGTATTATTCCTAACTAATTTTCTACTTAATATTTCAATAATTAGAAGTGGTATATTGAAAGATCCCGCCATACTGGGGGATTTGTTAATATATTCTTATATTTTGATCTAAAAAATATTCCAAGACTAATTGTGAGCACAACTTTATATCAAAAAATATAAACTTGTAAGTTTATATTATTATATATACACTGTGTAATTGAAAATGAGCTTTTTAATTACACAATTACCTTTATCAGTAATCATGGTTTTTGCCTTAGAATCTATTCTCTGTTGTAATTCTACATTTAACCCAAAGTGATCATTTCATTGTTGCTGCTGCTAATATTTGCTTGATGTATCCTTTCCCATCATTTTAATGTTTTTCAAACATCTTTACTGATGTGTAATTGACATTCAAACTGCAGCTGTGTAACATGTGTAATTTCTTTGGTCTGATGCATGGATAGCCCATGAAATCATCCATACAATCAAGATAATAAACTAACCTGTCATGCCCAAAAGTTCCCTAATGTCCTCGGCCATCTTTTTCTTTCATTTATTATATCCTATAATGATTTTAGGTTCTCTTAGTAACAGCATAGAGTCTGATTTTGTATGTCTACTGTATGTTGCATTTGTCTATCTGATCTAATGTATTTATTTTACTTTTAATAGACAGGTCATTATCTTTCCTCTTAAGGTACTTCTTGAAGGACATTTTCTTTATAAGAATATGGTGATAGAAACCCCTCTCGATTTTATTTATATGACATTGCATTTATTTTGTGCTTACTCTTGAATTTTCAGCTTATAGGATACACAATTCTAGGTTGGCAATTCTTCTGTCTGATTATTTTGAAAGTGACACTTCATTACTGCTTCTATTATTGCAGTTGGAATGGTTTCTGTTTGTTTGTGGTCCCTTTGTTCTTTCTTTCTGCAGTTCTTCTGTGAGATATGTTAGACCCTATTAGTTGATTGCCTATCTCTTGAGTCATCTCATAAACTACTAGATCTGTCTTTTGGTCAGTAATTCTCCTTTCAGTTGTACCTAAACTGCTATTTTGCCATACATCAATTTGTTTTTTGTATTCTAAAATTATAATTTCTAAAAGTTCTATTTTATTTATTTCTAAATCTGCTTGGACAATTTTGGCCCATTCTTGGTCTTTTCTCATCATGATATTCTACCCCCTTTAAAATTTCATAATTATTTTGTAGTTAGTATGTCAATAACTTATAATTCAATAACTGAACTTTTTATTTTAGTGACTTATACTCATGATAACTTGTTTCACTAAAAATTAGCTGAACTTAGAAGTTTTAGACTCTAAATTAAGAATGCTTTCTTACTGTCGGAGTTTCTATTTGCCTTTGTTCTGAGCCAGGGGGTGCTACTGATCTTGTACCACTTAGTCACCACTATTCTTATTTCCTATGGTGTTTTCAGGTTGAGTTTTTCCCAGAATACTGCAGCCTGAAATTTAGTCTGTAACCACAGAGCTGGTCTTAGCATTTGATCCCCATTTCCTTCTGGGTAAAACCAATATCCACATTTGCTTTCAGCCAAGGTTTGGCATTGGCTCAGAGTTGTTTTGCTTTATTCTCCTGGGAAAGGTCATGGAGCATCTTCAGTGTGTCGCTAAAGCTCTTTAAAAATGATAACATATTCTGTTGGATTGGATGGAGTTTTATTGTTTAACTGTTGCCTATAGTTAAAAAGTTTTAATTATATTTTATTGTTAGTGGTTAATGAAATTATAAATCTGAAGTTACTTTCTGCACCTTTTTCTTGAAATTAAGTTTGGACACTGAAAAGGTTTTACTCATAACTATAGTCTTCTGTTATCATTGGCTGGTGAATCAGGTATTTTTGCTCAGCAAACTGCTACAAAACTGTAGTGGCTTAAGACAACAATATATACTTTATTATTATTTAAGAACCTGTGGATCAATAGGGTAGTCTGCTTATCTGGGCCCCGTTAGGTTGGTAATGGCTGAACTCACTCTGGTCTGTGTTGTGTTACATGTTAGCTCCACAGTTCAGCTGAAGGCTGTCTGTTTGGGGCAGCCTCAGACACATTCTGGTAGGTGTCTCTATATTGCTAAGGTGGGGAATCACTGCCCAATGTGTAGGCTGGTCTGTGCTTGTTCACGTGGCAGCAATGAGGTACCCTGAGAACAAGTGAAAACATGCATGATCTTTTGGGAACCTGACTTGGAACATCCATCACAATCTATTGGTCAAACAAGTCACAAGGCAAGTCCAAACTTGAGGGGTGAAGCGATTCCAGAGAAAGGTAAAAGAGGAGCAACTGTTTTTTGTAGTCACACCATTTGAGTTTCACCCTATCTTTGGGCCCCAATTCAACTATCCTTCTCTATTTGTTATTAGGCAGAATGTTTCTGTAGAAACATTCATCAACTATGTATTGAGTGCTTTGAGGTGTAGTTGGCACAGGAAAGGCAATTCCAATGTGTGATTCTCTTATTTACCATTTGTTTACATGATTGATTTGTTCCCTGGAACCCTCCAAATTGACATCTAAGGTCTTGTTTTCCTTTTCTTTCTTTTTTCTTTCTTTTTCTTCATTTATTTTTTTGAGATAAAGTCTCAAGCTGTTGCCCTGGGTAGAGTGCTGAGGCATCACAGCTCACAGCAACCTCAAACTCTTGGGCTTAAGCAATTCTCTTGCTTCAACCTCCTGAGTAGCTGGGACTACAGGCACCCACCACAACACCTGGCTATTTTTTTGTTATTGTTACCATCATCATTGTTGTTTAGCTGGCCCGAGCCGGTTCAAACCCACCATCCTGGGTGTATGTGGCCAGCGCCCTAACCACTGAGCTACGTATGGGTGCCGCCCAAGGTCTTGTTTTTCTTTGGCATCATGTTTTGAGAAATTACTTTTTATTGATGCCCCAATTTTTTTCCATGTGGTTTTTAAAAGTCAAATGAATGAGCTCTCTTTCCATCTCTATTTTTTTTCCTCCATGACTCTCATCCCCTCTCATTGTTTTCTTGATTTCCGTTTTGATAAGAACTTTCAGGCTTATCTTTTAATTTCTCTTCATGGTTCTGGAATCATTAGTTCATTCTCCAAGCAACTGTTTTCTCTATTTAGAAATCATAATCTGTCTTCTTAGTAATTAATTGCTACTGATCTAGTCATTGTTTTCCATAGACAGCTATAGTAATTATGTATTTTCAACATAAAATTTATCATGTATTTATATTAATTTCATTTCCACGAGTGTGTTTGGTTATTTTTTAATGCTACCTATAGACTTCTTAGATTGACTTTATCTGCTATTATGTTTTTATTCTTTATTGTCATTTTCCACAAATTCATTTTTTAGTGTTTCCTATCAGTTTTTATTTGTAGTAATTGGTTGTGATCATTTCTAGTTTGTGATATTTGCTGATTCTCTTTCATAGTGTGAGGTTTCCTTCAGGAGTTGGTAAACCGGGGAATTTTAGGCTCATACTCATTTCCAAATTCCTGGGAATTAATTGCTTTCCAAATAAAAACAAAATAGTGGTAAACAGGGGAATTTTTACTTTGTTTTGTTCTGGGCCCTAGAGGGTTTAGTGGTCCTAGTTTTCTTATAATTTTCAAGGCGCAGGGTTGTACTTTGAATCCTCACGCCCTTACCCTCTCCTGGGGCTCTAGAGGAAAGCTCCTCCTTGCCCACCTGGGAGGCGGCTTTCTGCTCCAGCTTCTCCAAGTTCCATGGCCTGAGAACAAGTCTGATAAGCTTGTGTGGGTCCTTAAAGCCCAGCCACTGTCCCTTCATCCTAAACTGAGAAACAAAATCCCAGTGGTCCCCCCACTCTTGGCCACAGGATAAAGTTTTAGCTTTAATTTCTTTATTTCTGGCACCTGGGGGGTTTCCTTTATTTTGAACATGGCTCTCTGGAGATTATATATATATATATAGAGAGAGAGAGAGACAGTTCATTCGTTTTCTATTTATAATGGGATAATGGGTTTGTGCTGCTATCCTAGCCTGCTACATAGTCTGCTGTATTTGTCCCGCTTACCCTAGTTTGCTATATTTCAGCTTATTTCTTAAAGTGGCCCACCTATATTCCCTCAAAAATGTAAATAAATTAACATATTAGACCAATTTAAGAGAAATACAGTTTAGTATTTCCTTCAAGAGTATAAAATGTTTCTTTCTTTACTTAAGTAGTAATTTATACAAGTATGCCTTTAATTCTGTAGTAAAACGTAAATTACTTGGGAAATTTTTCCTGTCATATTTAAAAGATTATTGTGGCAGAGAGTGTCTTCGGTGGAAAGTGATTTGAGGCCGAAGGTTGTATGGACCTCATCATTCTTCCTTCAGTTGGAGGGATAAGGGAACATTGGATCTTCATTGGATTTTCTACTTGAGAATATAATTTTTCATTCTCTTATTACACATTTAAGGGTTTATTTTTTTGTTCATTATTTTAATCCCAATGGGGGAAAATGATACTTTTTTATTACCATGCACATTGGGAAATGTATCATTTTATTGCATAGTAAATTGTTATAGTAAGTCACATTTATGTTCATAAATGCATTTTCTCAGGACTTTCCTCTACCAAAAATTCTCCTTGGTTGTATGTGTGTGTGTGAGAGAGAGTTTGCTTAAATCCCTTAGACAGTTAATGCACATTCAAGTGCCCCAGGGAGGCTGATTCAGTTCACCTCTTTATTGTGAAGAAAACAGGTTCATATGTCTTCAGTAGCAGGTGCTGGTGAGACTCTGTCAGCTGAATATTAACAGAGCTGTGGGCTATGTACTAGTAAGTTCCTGCTTTCCCATTTCCCAGTGTGAGCCTGGGCTTTGACAGCACCAGGTAAAGAGATTTAGCTGTAGATGTTTGTTTGGGGGCTGGTGATACCAGCTAGTGTAGAGTGCATACCAGCGAGTTGAAATGAACAGTGCATTTCCAGAATTTTAGCATGAATATTAAACACATTTGTCTCAGGAAACTTTTCTTCTTATCAATGGAAAAACACATGTCTATCAGATACTTACTTTGCCTGCCAAACCCAGCTAAAAAACAAAGGAAGCCAACAGAAAATGATTTTGACTCTAGCAGAGAATCCCAGTAGTAGGGGCTCAAATTATGTCTTCAGTCGCATGAGTTGCTGATACATCGCACAGAGAACCTTGGATCTAGGAAAAAGCAGGTGCTTTTAGAGTCGAAAGGATGCAATAAACTCTTAAAAATAATTTTCTTAAATCCACCTAATAAAATGTCACCTTATGAAGTACCCCAAATAATAGACTATTGTCATTTCTGCATTTGAAATTTCCCATCTGATCTACTGGGGGAAATAAATTCACATTCTTGAAGACTTAGAAATAACTTTGACAATGACCATTACTCTTCATTGAAAAGGAAACCAATTAGAGTATACGGACAAGCCTCTGCTTCTTCATTCCTAGTATTAAGGGGCTTTAGGTCAGGTAGGTGAATGGAGGCATGGGGTAAATGGCAGTGGTAAATGAGGAGGAAATCATGTTAAGTGTTTTGTCCATATGAAACCTAATTCTCAATTATGCGATGAAGAAGCTCTTATTATCATCTCTATTTTACAGATGAGGAAACTCAAGCACAGAGCCTCACAGTAAGCGATGGAGCTGGGATGTACTGACTAGTGTGAGTGTCTGACCGTCAGAGGTCAGGGAAAGAGTTCAGGGTTAAATGAATCACACAGGTCCCTAAGTGGCTGAAATGTTTCAGTCAGTGATTTTCAGTTAAGTGTAAAGATGCCAACACAGGATATATTTCCATCCTCCCAGCTTTGTGCTTCCCCTTCCCCTTATTAAAATTGATTTGAGGAATTGTCAGGATAGTGTATAAGTGATGCTCACTGTATCGTGATCAGCACCCTGGGTGGACTCCTATCATAGGAAAAAACTTACTATTGTTTCAGAACCAGGGTCATTTAAAATTGTGAACTATTCCTTTGTATCTTGTGGGCCATGCTGCAAAATAGAATATAATTATTTAATCACCTTTCTGTATCACCTTTTCTTTATGATCAAAGATTTGACTGCATTATAATATTATGTGCAAATTTTATATTCAACCCTAATGAGAACTACCATTGATTCTTTAAATTTACTGCTAAACTTCTTTCTATCCAAGAAACTCTGGCTTTGCGTTGCCTCTGTGATAAGAGCAAAAGCAATTACGTGGTTGTTTTTTATTTTCTTTAGATCTATACTATGTGATAGCTGCAATCTAGTCTTTGATTCTAGTTGATATGCATTCCCTAGATCACAACATCTCATTTGTTTTTAATGACTATACTTGTGTAATTGTTGGAATATTTTTCTTGTGTTGAAATTTATCTTGCCATCATTTCTATTCCATTGGGTTAGTTTTGCTTCTGGCACCGTCATCAGATCCGCTGTGGCCCTGTTCACATGACAGTCCATTTAGATGTTCTGAATTGGCTGTCAGGTAGACGCTCACAGATTGTTCTCTTTTTTTGAAACAAAACATCCCCAGTTTACTCAACCGTTCTGCAGGATGTGGTCTTCTCCGTTCTTGCTACTCATTACGTCATCTCACTCCATCCTGCTTTGCTCACTCAGAGAACTTCCCAAGATGAAAAACATTTCTGCTTGAAATGACCAGCCAGAGTGTGCAAAGACAACATTTGTTCTGGATGCTTTTTTTTCTATTGATGCATTTGACTAAGCCAAATGATCTCAGATCAGCCCATTTCTATAAGAAAAACATACCAAAAAAGGGATTACGATTACATAGGTCGACGAGATTCTGGCACTAACTGAACTGACTTCTATATCAATTTTTTGCTTTAGGAGTGAAGGCCAATATGAAGACATTTATCTTCTAGAAACTAAACACTGCGTATTCACATTTCTGTGGTTTTCTCCGTGTGCAATGTTCTCCATCTTTCTCATCTATTTGCTAAGCATTTGTTCATCTTCTGAGCTCCTCCTTGTGAAGAATTCCTGCCTCCCCTGAGCACAGCACCGATGAGGGGCATGGATATGTTTTGTTTGTGGTGGCAGCTGACTGGGCATCAAAGTGGGACAACTAGCAATAAAGTATATGATTCAGTTCATGATGAGGCTTGAGCCCTACAGCTGTGGGAATAGCTCGGTCATGGGTGATAGGGCATCGCAGTGGCTTTTTCGTGCTATGCAAGCTGAAGTCTGGGGCTAACATCCATAGAGAGGGGAGAGCAGAGCACATGTACAGACAGAGACAAGACTCTACGTCTGAGAGACCATGTGTCCAGGGTGGCTGCCCATGGCTTGCTGGCTATTTTATATTTCCAGTCCGTAACTGTGTTTTCAATAAACCTTACTTTGTCTGAGGTGAAGTGAGTCACCTCAGAATTCTTTGAAACAAGAGCCCTTACCAAAGCACCTTCCCGTGGAATGATCACTTGCCACCTAAGCTCCTTAGGTCCCTGATAATACTTGTTCTTTTTCTTGCTGCCTTCTAGACGGTAAAGCAGAGTGTCCAATCCTAGGGTGACCAGATTCTAACGTCTGTAAGGCGGGACAACATGGCACGGGGGTGGAGCGGGGGCGATGGCGCAGGGCAGGGCCTGACAACAAGGCAAACTTTGATAAGCAGTTCTCGATAATCACATCTCAGCAATTATTTATTACAGTTTAACATTAGAAAATTAACAAAAATAATATAAAACTCATATTCTGGCGAAATAGCCATATGGCGGCCGAAAACCGTATATTCCCTTCTTGTTCTCCAGCCCGTTCACGCATTCTTTCCAAAAATCAGGGCTTTTTTAAAACGCCGCGGTACGAGGGACAAATTGTTGAAAAACGGGACTGTCTCGCCAAAATCGGGATGTCTGGTCACCCTATCCAATCCGTGACCTGTGGGCTTCATGTGGCCCAGGATAGCTATGAATGTGACCCAACACAAAACCATAAACTTAGTTAAAATGTTATGCACTTTTTTGTGATTGTGATTTTGTTGTTGTGAACTTGATGGTGTGGTTCTCTTTTTTTTTTTCAGATTAATATAAAAGTACATGTGATTAGGTTACATTGTTTGCATCTGTTAGAAATAGTCCAAGCTATAGTTGAGCCCTTCACCCAGGAGGTGAGTCATATACCCCTACGTTGTACCTGTTAGGTGAGAACTTACCAAGCCCCTTCTTTCCCCCTTCTTGAATTTAATTGTGTTTTTCTTTCTATGGGTGTGTGGTTGTTCACCTACTAGTTTCCTTAGTACGGAGTACATTGGATGCTTGCTTTTCCATTCTTGTGATACTTTACTTAGGAGGATGGTCTCCAAATCCATCCGGGGAAATGCAAAGGATGTGAAGTCTCCATTTTCTTTATGGCAGAATAGTATTCCACGGTTTACATGTACCACAGTTCATTTGTCCATTCGTGTATTGATGGGCACTTGGGATATTTCCACATCTTGGCAATTGTGAATTAAGCTGTGTAAATGTATGTAGAATGAAATGATTTTTTTCCTTCTGGTTAGATGCCTAGTAATGGGATTGTGGGATCAAATGAAAGGTCTGTTTTTAGCTCTTTTAGGATCCTCTATACTGATTGTGTAGTTCTTGAATGTGAACTTTGTAGATGACAACTTCATGTAGCAATGTCAGTAACAGTAAACATACAGGTACGCTCTTGCTGTTTGTAACCATAGGTGGCTTCAGTTTTACAGTGGTATGCAGCTTCCATTGTGTTAATTCCAAGCACAGACAGTCAAGTTGACACCACCACATGTTACATGTACTCCTGGCGACTTGAGAAGGCAGCGATTATCAATAATATTTCAACCTATCACTGTGATGTTAGGCATTCAATATTATTTAGAAGTCAGGGAAGCATTCTTGTTTGATTGTTACAACCTCACCTCAACAGTGCCTCACCCATCACCTGCCATGCTTTATAATCGGCCGCCTGCCTCATCCTGTCTCAGCAGCTGAGATGTGGAAGGGCCCGAAGCTTGCTTTTTATTTTCCTGTCAATTAATTTTAATTATAAGAGTAAATATGGTCCCTTATCTATTATTTTTTTAACATCAGCATGTCTTCTACAACATCCCAAAAGAAAACAGAACCTAAAAAAGAAAATATTACCAGTGAGTGTTGTTCAGTGAAAAGTGGATGGATGACCACTTTTTTGTAAAGGCGCTCTGCTTAATGTGTGGGGGATTTGTGCAAATTTTCAAAGATTATGATTTAAAAAGGCATTATATGCTAAAACATGTTGCCAAATTTGATGTATATGAAGGATTGTGTCTCAAGGACAAAATAGTGGAACTGAAAGAAGTCCGTTTATTTTTTTTTTTTTTAATTACAAACCAGACAGAATCCATTGTAAAAGCTGGTTGAATGTTTATTAGCAAAAAAAAAAAAAAAATCAAAACCATTTACTAATGCTGGGTTTATTAGGCAACATATGCAAAGCAGGTAGGTATAATTTGCCCTGACACAAAGGAGGATATTTCTAAAATCAGTTTGTCTCAACAGATTTTAGCCAGGAAAATTGAAGAGATTGGAAAATCTATTGGAAGAAGTTTGGAGAGTAAAGATGCTAGTTTTAAATTTTATGCTTCG
Organism: Otolemur garnettii; assembly: GCF_000181295.1. Lineage (NCBI taxonomy): Eukaryota > Metazoa > Chordata > Mammalia > Primates > Galagidae > Otolemur > Otolemur garnettii. The sequence goes on along the minus strand of NW_003852471.1, from coordinate 1,655,643 downwards.
GTGATGGATGACAGCACTGATGCTGCAGTATGTCCCAACTTGCCATTTTTACTAGAGGTACTGTTGGTGAATATAATGTCACTGAAGAAATGGCTTCTTTAGCACCATTAAAAGACATAACGAAGTCAAGAGATTTATATGAACCAGTAAAAAAAATAGAGTAAAAAGATTTTCTTTGTCCATTGTCAACACATCTGGTATAGTTACTGATGGTGCCCCAGAGATGGTAAATAAAAGAAAGGGGCTTATAAGATTAATAGAAGATGCAATTCAAAACTCACATTTTATGTAGTATTCTTGCATAAAACATCAAGAAAATTTATGTGCAAAATCTTTTAAAATGTATAAACATCATTCAAATCATCATCAAAACGGAATTTCATTAAGGGCGAAAGGTTGAATCATTACCAATTCCAGGAATTCCTTAAAAGTCTTGATGCTGACTGTACCAACATCATTTACTTTTTGGGTATAAGATGTTGAAAGGATTTTTTAACTTGCAACATGTTATCAAGTCGTCCCCAACCCAAATTTGTGTCAGAACTTGATGATGAAAATTGGCTTATAGATTTAGCATTTTTAGTGGATTTAACTGCTCATTTAAATGCATTAAACAGGCATCTTCAAGGTGAAAACCAATCTATCAATACAATGTTTCAAAGGGTGACAGCATTCCAACTGAAACTGAAACTATGCCAAGCTCAAATTAAGGCAGGCAATCTTATGTATTTTGACATTTTGACTCTGTACAGTTCTATGAACAGCAAGGAAGACGCAGCCTTGCTTTTCAATTTGAATCAAGAATTTGAAAACAGATTTTAAGATTTCCAGGAGCATAAAAGTAATCAATATTCTGCTGCATTTGTGACTCTATTTTTAGTTGACATAAATATGTGACTTACCAATTTTCCAACAGAATGCACAGAGCTGCAATCTGCCACTCACCTTGAGGAAGAAAAGTTTGATTCAGTCTCTTTACTGGACTTTTGTAGGCCCTGTCTTCTCAGAGGCAAACACCCCTCACTTCACAATCGTGCTTTATTCATGTCATTGCTTTTTAGCAGCACCTACATTTGTGCACCCACAATAGTACGTTTGTACTATTTTCAAGAATGAATATATTAACAGTAAAATTAGAACCAAAACATCTGATGAGCACCTTCAGAATTGAATGAGAATTGCAACTACTTACATGAAGCTGGATATTGATGCATTATTTTCACAACTAAAATGTCAAATATCCACTAGTTTTAAGGAATAGGGCACCGGCCCCATGTACTAGAGGTGGTGGGTTCAAACCTGGCCCTGGCCAAAAACAAACAAAAAAACCCTGCAGAAAAAAAAATTAATTATAAAACCAAAATATATTTATTGCTTAGATATGTCCATTTTCTATATTAGTGATCACAAACTTGGGACCTTCTTGATGATTTTAAGACTCTCTGAATGGGCTGCTGCTTAATTAGGGTTATTATGTGAGGACATCCTTGCTTATCTGTGGTGACAGACATCACAAAATCTATGCATGGACCCTTCCCTTTCTTTGTTCATCAACTTTTATTACTGTTTGCACATTTAATGTGTAGCCCAAGACGACTGTTCTTTTCCCAATGTGGCCCAGAAAAGGCAAAAGGTTGGACACCTCTGTGGTAAACCTTCTTGATAATTGAGATGTTCTTGATATACATTTCTTGGTATAATAAGCCTTTGTTGAGTGAATTTGTTGTTGCATCAAACAGTATTCTAAGGATTGTGGATTCTAGGTTATGATTTGCTGCTTGAAATATCTGTAACATTTGCTAGGTCTTGAATATTTTTGAAATTCCTGTAAAATCATTGAGCTTTGTTCTGAGATGTAGTTAAGGCACTTGGGAGCAGTTTGATCCTCTGAGTCTTATATTCAAGATTCATAAAGATCGGTGCCCATTCCTGAAACAAAAGCATTCTAGGTTACTCCAACTATTGCCCATAAGATTTTTCCAGGATGTCTGTGATACGAAGCATTTTTTTTTTAGCCCCATATGAATGAGTCACTATTTCTTTCCTCTGATCCTAGCAGATTGTTTTTTCCTGGATTTCAGTATTTTCCTCATACACGTATGCTCCGACTTATCTGCTGATGACTTGAGGAGGATTCCTCACAGATCTCTGGAATTTTGTTTTTGCTATCTTTTCCTTCTCCATATCTTGTCCTACAAGACTTAGCTGTCTTGATTTCCTTAGACCGTCAAACAATTTCTACTTAACAGGGCATGCACCAGGCTCCAGCAGGGTCCTGGTCCCTAATCAGTGGCCAGGACACTGGCTCACGGAAGTGCTGGAGCAATCACTGGACTCCCCTCCTTCATTACCCACCTCAGGGCTTACTGCTCTTCATTTCCTCATGTCTTGAAAACTTTGTTTTCAAATATACATTTTGTCTGGTTGTTATTTTCGTTGTTTGAGGTGAAAGGGCAAACTAGAGCTATTGTTCTGTCTTGGCTGGAAGATGATGTTCTGTAGCACTGGCTGACTGCTTAGGAAAATTTGATAAACAGAGTAGTCAGTCCACTTGCCTGTATTTTGTCCACCTGAGACAAAATTTGATTTCTGGTTAGAACCTTAAGCAAAGAGATGTATATCTTGCTCACAATTTAAAGCAGACCTTTTGTGCTTTAAGTGTGTCTGACATTATAATGTGTGTTAAATCATTGGTTTTTTTGCTGCTCAAAAACAGGGCTGAAGTTAAAGGCAATGAGTTAGTAATGAATTAAGATGCCATCACGTTTTCTTCAGAAGAAACCCAATGAACCATTTGAGTAAAAATAGTTTCCCAAGAAGAAATTAAGTCTGGAAAGATAATTATCTGTTTTAGATGCCTGTAATTTTCAATTATGTTTGGTTAGCTTCTGAATTGTGAGTGTGGGAGGTGTTGCAAGACTTAGAAAGTTAGTTGATCTGTAATTTGTGCAATTCCGTTCCAAAGTGCAGGGGAGCCAAGCATGGTTAGGAAGAGACCAAGGGTTTGCATTCAAGAAAGTTATCCAGATATAAACATATGTGGCTCTGTGAACATGAAGCCGCACAAAAAATAATACTACTAATATTGTTATCGGTAACAAATCTTGTGTATATTTTCCTTAAAAACAGGTGAAGTGGCCAAATGATTTTTACCTCCTGGATCACTCGCTTACCTGTGAGGTCTCCGTAGAAAGAAATTCTTCTTGCCAAGTGTTTATGAATAGAGAATAGTCCTCCCAGTCTCATAGTTCCTAATCAAGTGCAGCAGAGGGAGGACAATCATTTCAAGGCCTTCCACTCAGAAGCAGTCATGGCCTCTTCTATGGAGAGAGCTCTCACTGTTTGACAGGTGAATAGAGATTGCCCCCACTTTGCACCTACACTGAAGGAAGGCTGATAACTGTGGGAAGCCAGGCAGGAAGGAATTCTCCTAGATTCCTTGAGGAATGATGATCTTAGGCCATTAGTGAGAGAAGGGAGTCCAGTGAATAGCAAATGATAAAAAAAAAAAAAAACAATTATTTCTAAAATCCAGCAGAACTTTCCAAGAAAAAACCACAAATGCTTCCCTGAGGTTCCATGTGCATGGTTATTCTTCCAGTTGTCAGCCTCCACCAAATCCGACTCCCCTACATCCATGTCACTCAGATCTTTGCTCTGAAGATCACATACATATACTACAGCTCTTCCTCAAGGGATTAGATGAAACAAAACAGGGAACTCCTCACTATTGGATATATGTTTTATTTCTTTTATTACCTTAAAGATGAAAACCAACTATGACCTCTAAAATATTGAAGAATTAAATGTCCTTGTATTTTAAGGCTCAGAAATGAAAATTCAGGCCACTTTATACAAAAAGATGTGGTGTAGGGGGAGGGTCGAAGCCCCAGTGTGGACTAATGTGTGTACTTGTGGCCCGAAGGCCAGGCCAGCCATACATGGGCCTGAGGAAACATTCTTTCCCTGTGGACTTGGAGGGCTGAGGAGGGGAAGAAAGAAATGAATGCTTTGTTCATGGGAAACAAAAATGATAGGGATGACCAGGGATCTTTGTTGATGGTCAAGAGGCTTAGCTGACTTCACTTCATCCCGTGGACTCAAAGAAACCCGTCCATGGGCTGGGAAGTAAGATATTAAGAGTCACAAATTGGGGGTGAGATGATGGGTGAACTGTGCTTTCTCCATCACATCAGTAACTACAAGATCAGTAGCGTGTGTTGTGAATCATTTTCGTGTTTTCCTGAAGACAGTGCTGATCACATCAATCTGGAGGGTGCTCTGTGTAATAAAGGACTCATGTCCACAAGGGACTAGTCTGTCTTTCTCCTGAAGTGCTAGACATGAATTTTGAATACAATAGGCTCTGGGTTGTGAGTGGTAATGTTCATCATTTAGTAGGCCCTGGTGTCTCTGGCCAGCACCTGGCTTCTGAGGCCTTGTTCTCACTGTCTAGTCTCCCGGCATAGATCTCTGAATCCTCCAGTTTAGATCATCTTCCTTAACTTGAGCACTATTACCTTTAAGAGCCTGTGAAATTTACTTTATCCTGTTAGTGTCTGTGAATGAAGGAACTATAGCCACATTGGGCTGGATAATTCTTTAGTGGTAGAACTGTCTCCCTCAGTTCTACCTGAGCTCTGTCTCAGGTCACTAAGACAGCACTCAGTAGCACCTTTCCTTGCAAGAAGCAAACATATCTGCACACATTTCAGACATCGAGTGCAGTTACCTCTACCTGACCCCTCACCCACTGCCTGCCCTGACTTCTAACACTTCAATGCCCACTCCAGACCACGTGCTTTCATCCCTGACATCCAGGCTTTTCTTTGGGTGGTGCAATTCTCTTTCTCTACACTTGCTGTCCTGCCACCACTGTCCCTTTTCCTAAATCCACTCTCAGCTATCATGTGTAAATTCAGAATGTTTTGTATTTGTACAAAAATTCAGAAGGGGCTAATGCTCACTGTGGCATGTGTTTTATTTATTTTGCTGATTTGAAGTTAGAACCAATAACTGTGGTGGATTGAAGGGTATCTCTGAATTTACTAATCTCTATTATTCTGATAATATTTATGAAACACATTTACTTAGACACAAGTATGTGTGTATATATGTGTGTGTGTATCTATACATCTATGGAAAGTCAAATATAATAATAAAGGTTTTCATAATGTAAAAATATCTTAGAGTCTTAATCATAGTGAATCCATTGTGAAGAAGAAAAAAAGGAGCTGGGACTTTCATTTTATAAACGTTAAAGTCCAAAGGAGAAGAAAATTCTTTCATTGGTCCAATCAAAGAGGGAACATAAAGGAGCTTAAATTACAAAGATTGTGAATTAGGTGAAATATAAAACATTTTCTAACTAAGTCTTTATCTTTTGATGTGCGTATTTGTCCTGATTTGTATTTCAAGTGAGTAAATTCAGTTAGGAATGCAGAGATTATATCCACAGAGAACATCACTTGGTTCAGATCTGTCTGAAGAGTCCATGCACCACATTCTCCTTGGATTCATTAACTTGATTCCACAAGTGCCAGCAAGCCTGCCATGTACGAAGGACCATGCTTCAGCGGCTCAGTGCCTTTCATATAAATTAATAGTTTACTTATACCAAGGCTTTTCTTGTGTCTAATTCAAAACATTAAGAATTCTTGATAATGAGTAATAAATAAAGATGTGATCAGAAATCAGGCTTCAGGCTCGGCGCCTATAGCTCAACCGGCTAAGGCGCCAGCCACATACACCTAAGGTGGCAGGTTCGAATCCCCA
>NW_003852471.1:1643883-1648808 GCF_000181295.1 Otolemur garnettii | reverse complement strand
GAGAATAAAGTTTTTTGTAGTATTCAATAAGGATTTTTCTGAATTTCTGTGGAGTCTGTTGTTATTTCATCTTTACCATTTCTGATTGATGAAATTAGAGATTTTTCTCTTTTTTTCCTGATTAGGTTAGCCAAAGGTTTATCTATTTTATTGACCTTTTCAAAAAACCAACTTTTTGATTCACTGATCTTTTGAATAATTCTTTTGTTTTCAATTTCCTTTAATTCTGTTCTAATTTTAGTTATTTCTTTTCTTCTGCTGGGTTTGGGGTTGGAATGTTCTTTCTTTTCCAGTTACTTGAGATGTCCCATTAAGTTATTAACTTCCTCTCTTTCCATCTCTTGAGGAAGGCTTGCAACACTATAAATTTCCCTCTTAGGACTGTCTCTGCAGTATCCCAGAGGTTCTGATAATTCATGTCTTCATTATTGTTTTCTTCCAAAAATTTGGCAATTTCCTTCTTAATCTCATCAATGCTATCATTTAGCATAAAGTTATTTAGTTTCCATGTTTTTGATGAGTATGCAGATTCTTGTTATTGGTGAGTTCAACTTTTATTGTTTGATGATCTGAGAAAACACAAAAAATAATTTCTTATAAATTATAAAATAACTTTTAAATTTGCTGAGGTTAGATTTGTGACCTAAGATGTGATCTATTTTGGAGGACATTTCATGGGCTGATGAGAAGAATGTGTATTCAGTTTTGTTAGGATGAAATGTTTTGTAAATGTCTGTTAAATTCAATTGTTGTATGGTGAACTTTAAGTCCAAAATTTCTCTGCTTAGTTTCTTATTGGAGGATTTATCCTATGCTGCCAAAGGGATGTTAAAATCTCCAACTATTATGGTGCTGGAAGATATTAAATTGCTCATGTCTGTTAGGGTTTCCTTTATAAATTGAAAAGCATTCTGGTTCAGTGCATAAATGTTAATAATTGAAATCTCATCATGTTGAGTGTTTCTCTTAACAAATTTGAAGTGACCATCCTTGTCTTTCCTTACTTATGCTGGTTTAAAGCCTAATTTATCTGCAAATAAAATTGCCACTTCTGCTTTTTTTCTGATTTTTGTTTGTCTGGATTATATATGTCTATCTTTTCACCCTGAGTCTGTATTTATCCTTTAAGGTAAGATGAGATTCTTGTATATAACAGATCTGGCCTGAGTTTTTATATGCAGTCAGCCAACCTGTGCCTCGTAACAGGACAATTTAAGCTGTTCACATTAATTAAGAGTATTGAGAAGCCTGCTAATATTTTGGGTGTCAAGTTTTTCAAAAGTCCAGTGGACATTTTAAATCTTTACACCACTGTGGAAATTGGTTTTTGGTCAAGACTTTCAGAGTCTATATGAAATCAGCACATTGTATCCCATAAATGCATTAATGTATACATGATCTATGTGTATATGATTTAATAAAAATAAATCAATAAAGGTCCTGAGAGACTGAATGGTAGGTGACTCATCACCACAGAGTAGTAGAATCCTTTGTCTCCACAAAAGGCAACATTTTATAGCAGCAAATGAAGTCAGGAGCAGACAAACACTGTGAGCCTGCTGAGACATTTCAAGCCACCATTCTAGATATCTTTAATCATAAAAGCTTTGCTGTGCTAAGACATTACTTGAAGTGCCTTGTTTTCCAAGTTTAAGTGCCAGTACACTGTTAGTTCATGAAGATGAATATTGCATTTGAATTTATTTTTTCAATGAAATGCAAGGATGCAGCAGCTGGACCAGATTAAAGCTCATACTCCAGAAGATACACGTATTGTGTCTTTTATCCATTGCTTTGCCTCAGTGAGAAAGTTTGGAAAGCATTGGGCTAGCATAATCTAAAGGTTTTTTTTTTTTTTTTCTACTAATAAACAATAAATATATCTACATAGATCCAGATTAACAAAATGGGAACCTTTTTTTCATCTAATCAAATTCATTTCATCTTGCAAAGAGGAAGAAAAAGCAATAAAACCAAAACATCAGTAAAAATACTCATGAAAATTTATCTGTAAATAAATGAGTTCAAATAGCAATGCTTTCAGATATATCTACTTTTGAATCTCCTGATCATTTTCATGATGGAATTCTTCTGCATCTATTATATGTCTTGTTATCTTGACTGTTTTTCCATCCTACCAGTAGATAACCTTGAGTAAATGCATGTTCTGGTCCAAATTTTTCATCTGTAACATAAAAAAGACACTTTTTGCCTACCTGTCTTATCAAGATAAACTGACCAATAAACTTATCCCATGGTGAGCTTTGACCTATAAAAGCAACAGAATTATTTGCTTAGAGCATGAAAAAATAGATATGATTTGAGTTGTAAAGTGTAAGCATTTTATTCATTTTATTACCTATGATCTTACATAGGGAAGAAAAGCTATTAATTTTATGTGCACTAGTAAATTTTCCATTGCTGTTTATAAGGATGATATTGTTTTTGGAAAATGAAAGGATACACAAGAAATGTTTTATCATTTCAGAATGTGGCTGAAATTAAATGAACACTGATGTGCAATGTTCTTTTTTATTTAATTAGAATATGCCAGTAGAAATTCATTTTTTTGACTAATTTTCAGAAACATTCTAAAATGTTATTGTATAAATGTCAAAGATCTTTTTATTACTTATGAGTGCATCAAAGTGCTTTTGCTGTCCCATAGGCAGGAAATGACTTCATCTCCTTATTTCTATTAATTTTAATTGATACTAATAAAGATCAAAAGTTGGATATTTGGAAGAAAACCAAAAAATCTGTTTGTGGAAACAACAGATGGAGAATACTGCATTTTGAACTTTCATTCTCTCAGATATTAACTCAAGAATTAACTTTTTTATATTCAGTTTATATATACACCTATGCTTAACATTAATTACATAATTTATTAGTGCATTTATGTGGTTTTATATCTAATAGACATAGTTTCAGGGTATATGTGAAAATTTAATACATTCTTGTAGTTTATAAAGATCAAATTAGTGTATGTGGTTGTTTTTTATTATGCAAAATGAAAATTCTTCATTCTTCATCTTTCAGAACTTCCCAAAGGATCCTTTTGCTAAAGCAATAATTTTCATCTTTAATGACTTGTAGAAAATAGGTCATATAAAGTTAAATACATGAGATTCCCTTTGAAAACATCAAAGTTTCTATTAGAAGTTTGGTTCTTGCTATGGGTGCCCTTGAACCCTGTGTCTGTGAAATTGAACATCAGATTTAATTCTAATGACTCCACTGTTTGATATTCATTTCAATATAGCTACATTTCTAAATTTGACTATAGAAAATTTAAAAAATCCCTCAGCAAACTTACCCATGAAGGAACAGTTCCACTGATGCATTTGTAGAATTAAATTATTCTTTGGCTTTATATGCAGGAAAAAAAATCACAATGTATAAAATGTTTGATTTGTCTTTGAAGGCCCCATATAAAGTCAAACATGTAGTGTACTTTATATAAATCATCTGAGAAATAAGCTAATTAAAACTAGTCCCTTCAAATAAAAAGTTGTGTAGCTATATGATACTAAAGACCTGTGGTAGCTCATACAAAAGCTGCCCTGATACCAAGGATCTATGGCAGCTTATACAACAGCAGCATGACTAGTTAGATTAATATGATATGTCAGTGTTACCAGACAATATGAGGAGACTGAAACTTATAAGTAACTAACATATGTATATGTAGATAACTGTAATTTAAGAAGGGCTCTATTTAATTTTCTATGATCAAATATGAGAAACATTTATATCATTTCTTCTTAATAAGGTTGTTAATTCCATCCACAGATCTATCTCTACTAAATATCTCAATCCTAAGGATTATTCTGTACCATAGGACTTCTCAATGTCACTACTACTGACATTGTGGGCTGGAGAACCCTTTGTTATCAGAGGTTGTCCTGTCCAGTGCATTGTGGAAGTTTAACAAGATCCCTAGTTTCTACCCACTAGATAGACAGTAGCACCTTTCTACTCATCTCTCAGTAGTAATAAATACAAAAAATATCTCCAGACATAGCCAAATTTCCCCTGAAAGCAACACCACCCTGGTTGAGAACCACTACTCCAGAGCCAGGAGGAGGAAAGTCCTTTCTCTCATCTCATTCTCTCTCTGTCCCGGAAGTGACTCCCTTGTGATGACTGGGCAATCTACCTAGGCATGGAGAGGGGTTACATTTCATGTTTCTATTTAAAAATATAGCTAAATTTTACTGACAGCTCCAAAAGCAAAATTTCCATGTTGGGAATAATGTCGAACGATCACTTGTCTCAGTTGACTTACTGCAGGAATGAAGCTTTCCAAGGGAGTGTACTTTTTCATTTCTTTTTGTACCTGCATGGCAACAGGGATACTTGAAACTAAAAATTCTTCTTCTTTTATGTCTTCCGGATGCATCATGAACAGCTACTTATTATGCAGCTTTTGATAGGTTTTCATGTGCGAATCAGATGGAAACTTGGTTGAAGATAGCAGAGATCTCAACCTATTGTCTAAAGTCAAGGGCAATGCTTACTTTGGTCTAACTCAAGGAAGGGGCAGCACAGAAACTCCACCTCCTGGCTACAGTGCTATCCTGCATGGGTGCTGTTGCCTTGCTTTCCATATGAGCTCTCCCATCATACTTGGAAGATAAGTGTAATTGACAGTCTTTAAGATCTTTCCACTTTCAGATCCAGGAGGAAAGAGAGAGCTTTTGAGTCTGAGTGTGGGGTCTGTTTCAGCCAAGCTGTATAAGTAGAAATGGGTGGGAAGGAATTGACAGTACTTAGTTTGCCGTAATAAAACTAAGTGGTTTTTAGGTACAAAAATAATGTGATTATGTTTCTACTACTTTGTCTCACAAAATAAAAAAAAAATGCAAAAAAATTATAAGGTTGCTGAGAAAAGGGATCACATCCTACACTTCTTTTCATTT
>NW_003852471.1:1643174-1643608 GCF_000181295.1 Otolemur garnettii | reverse complement strand
TTTTTTTTTTTTTAATTTATTGTTGGGGATTCATTGAGAGTGCAAGAAACTGGGTTTCACTGATCGCATTTGTTAGGTAAAGTCCCTCTTACAACTGTGTCTTGCCCCCCAAAATTGTGGCACACACTAAGACCCCACCTCCCTCTCTCCTTCCCTCTCTCTGCTAATCCTTTCCCCACTCCTCCCTAGGGTGCTAACCTTTTTTAAAAAGGATTAAATGAAGTAGTAATAATTTAGATGACTTATCTGAGGTCATAGTAAAATAATAAATTTTCCATTTATACAATATCTTTCTGTGAGAAGGCAAATCTGGCTCCGTGTCCGTTGCTCCGTGGTTAGGGCACTGGCCACATACATCAAGGCTGGCAGGTTTGACCCCAGCCCCAGCCTGCTAAACAACAATGACAACTGCAAAAAAAAAAAAAAAAAAAAAA
>NW_003852471.1:1641717-1643154 GCF_000181295.1 Otolemur garnettii | reverse complement strand
AGTCCCAGATAACTGGGAGTCTGAGGCAAGAGAAATGCTTAAGCCCAAGAGTTGGAGGTTGCTGTGAGCTGTGATGCCATAGCACTCTACCACAGGCGACATAGTGAGACTTTCTCCGCCCCCCCCCCCACAACGGCAGATCAGAGAGTAGTTTCTAAGTATATATTATCATTGCCCAGAATTCCTGTCAGTAACAAAGTTGAGTTGTGTTATGTAATAGAAAATCAAAAGAGGATACTTAATGAATCTCTTGGTGCTAGGGCACAGAACAAAAACAATCTAGGTATCTACTATCAGGTTGGATTTAAAAACTAAAGTTATTTATGTTGCTTGCTTTGAGGCTTACTTGAATTAAGCTTAGGAAATGTGGAATCTAACTTCATATCCAATTACATGTACTTTTGAAAGCTACACTTTTTGGATATCTCTTGGGAAAAAAACAAAGCAGACACAAGGCGTCATCAACAAGAATCCTGGTTTTAATAAATATCATGCTTCATTCACCCCAAAGAATGATAGCATGCTCCCCCACTGTGCTTTCTAAAGACATACATCTTTGTGCATGACAAATGCAATTGCCGTTTCACAAAACATACAGCACATTAGGTTAGATGAGGCCTTGTATCTCTTCTCATATATTTTAACAAAAGCAAGAGCTTTCTCATTTGCACGAGTATGTTTCATTTTAAAAACACAATTATTTCTTCTAGTGTAATGAAGATGGGATTTCAAGTAATTAATATTGAAGGCTGTAAGTTTTTTATTTATAGGAAAAATGCACAGTTCTAAATGACTTCTGTAAATATGTTCAGATGCACTCTGTACACACGTCTGATGTGATTTATTGAGAACAAAACACTTAATTTTTTCCAGCTCGAATAACAATAAATCTGATCTCGTAATATTTCAAAAGGATTCCTTTTGTAAGTTGGAGATGATTGCATGTTTATAACTTTGAGAAACAGATACTAATTTACATAAACAAATGATTTAAAAAACAAAAATCCCATTGTAAACGTCAGTAGAAAGAATTGTAGATGCACCTCTTGTGTATTTAAAACAGGTTTGAGTTTTGCTGAGTAAAGTGTGTCCAATACACCATTTTGCAGCAGGCATTGTTACTGATCTGAGAAACCTTTATTTGCAGAAATGAACTAGGTGGTAAGTCGGGAACAGTTTGGGAGTTGTTGGTAACCGGTAAAAGAAGTCACTAGTTTATGGCAGAAGTGCATAGCGTTTACCTTCAAGACAGAATTGGTGAGCCCCTGGTGCTCAGTGAAGACGAAGAAAATGTTCTTCTGGCAATTGCTATGTTTTCAGATTTTTAAAATTTATTTTTCTAACACAGGCAAATGAGGAGTTTGCTCATTGTTTGAGGTTTCTGTCACTTACGAGTTATTTGGGTTCTCTGATCCTTAATGTCCTAATTTGTAAAAA
>NW_003852471.1:1638826-1641547 GCF_000181295.1 Otolemur garnettii | reverse complement strand
GTCTTAGGTGACTGCCACTTCTGATTCTCTCTGGCTTCTCCAGCCCAAACCTGCTAGGGCCTCTTCTTGGGGGTATCTCTGCCTTTTTAAACCAAAGATTTCAATTCATCCACACAACCAAAAACTACTTGTACCTCTAAATCTATTGAAATTTTTTTTAAAAATCCTTTATTATAATAATATCCTAATGAATAGTTTATTCCAAACCTTAGATTAAACCTGAAACAACTCTAGTTAAATGTAAATATCATCGGTACCTTGGCCTTTTCAACCATCAAGTAATTTTATTATCTCAGATAAGTTTATCAGACTGATTTGTAGCACAACAACTTGTTCTTGGAATTTAAAAAGTACAAAGATTTAGGGGCAGCACCTGTGGCTCAGAGGAGTAGGGCACTGGCCCCATATACTGGAGGTGGTGGGTTCAACCTGGCCCTGGCCATGGCCCAAAACTGTAAAATTAAAAAAAAAAATAAGAAAAAAGTACAAAGATTTTAATGAAACGTGTTAAATTCTCTGAGTAGAACCATATGAAATCAGATTATAGATAGGTAGGAAGAGAGTTTGGGCTCTCCTTGATTTTCCTACAAGGAGAAAATAGACTAAATGCTAAGCCACATTTCTTTTCAGATTTAATCTGCTTGCTGAATATCAGCATTGTGCAGTTACTGTACTTAAATCTCTAGTGCTATCATATAGCAGGCAAGTAACATGGCAGGGCTGCAGTTTAAGATTACCTGTCTAACAAGAGAGCGTGCACTTGCCACTTTGGGATCTAGGGAACTGCTCTGGAGGTCATAACCCAGACTGAATCACGGGCTTTCAAACCTCCAAGCTGTGGTGGAGCCACAGGGAAGCCTTGGTAGTGTCCTCTTTCCATCTTCCTCTTCCATACAGTATGGGAGAGTGTGGGACCATCAGTGCAGCACATGAGGAATCTGACTTCCTGTCCTCCCTTCATTGGTTTCCACCCAGACTCTTCACTAAAACAGAGGACCCCCGATCCTGCACTTACTCTGTCCTTGGCATGAACTTGAACTTAGTTAGGAACCTGATATCCTATAACCTTTATTGATGGTGAAGATTCCCACCTCTGTATTTCCCTCTGGTCCCAGAAAATTCACCTAAAATCTGCATCCTCAGGGTGAGGGGTCACAGTGTGTGACACACCTCTTGGGAGCAGGACCCAGTTATAAGAGGGAATTTACATAACAAATGCAATCAGTGTAGGCTGGTTCTCTGTACCCTCAATGAATCCCCAGCAATAAAAAAATAAAAATACATAAAATCTGCATCCTCTTATTCTTTCTTAAATCTTCTTCCAAGAGACCCATAAGAAGAATACTACCAGCAGAAGTATTGATAGTTTAGGAAAGCAACCACACACATCCACCATGGAAGGAAAAATATGCTCTTTGAAATAAAGTACAGCCAGGCTGAGTTCTGCATAGTGTAACTCGCTGGTTCTATGCATTTACAGAGCACTGCTTTAGGCAAATCATTTAATCACTCTTAAGTATTTCTTTGGTCATTCATAAAGTTGGGAAAGTAGTACCACCATGCAAAGTTGTTGCAATGAGTGCATAAATAATCCATGCAGAATACCTGCAACTTAGAGAATTTCAATATCTAGATGATAATTGATTTGTACACTCGTTTTTGATTTAGTAAAAGCTGCACCATTAGATCCTCTCCTTTTAAGAATGTCATTTTTTTTTCTCTTCATAGTATTTAACAACCTTGATTCCTAACGGATATCTTTTCTCCCTTTCTCTCTCCTTCCTTCTTTTCTTTCTTTCTTTCTCTCTCTTTCTTTCTTCCTTCCTTTCTTTCTTTCTTTCTTCCTTTCTTCCTTTCTTCCTTTCTTCCTTTCTTCCTTTCTTCCTTTCTTCCTTTCTTTCTTCTCTCTCTCTCTCTCCTTTCTTATTGTGTGTCATACTAAAGACAATAAAACATGGAAAAAATGACCTGGAGAGAAATTTCATGTTCTGTCTCTGTCATCTTCTCTGGTATCCTTTATTTTCAATTCCAGCCTCAATGACACCAGATATAAAGACCTCCTATGAAATTCTTGACCCTAATAGAGGAAAATATCGTTTCCAGTGCTGCTGCTCATTTATTTCTGTCCATGAATTTCCCCTTGGTTGGTACTGCTCTGATTACTGAATGTAATTGTTTTAAATCACCAAAAGGATGGATTACAGGGACACATAAATTTGGCAATAACTTCTCAATCTTCAGTTTTATCTTGTATTTCTTTGAGTGAAATTTTGTATCATGCTCGTTAAGTTTGCTTCATAAATTATATGGGATTCTATATCAGAAGAATTTATAGTTGATCCTATCTCAGGAAGGCTTTCAACGTCTTCTCTGCTCTTTCTTTCCAGCCAATAAATGAGAACCACTCTTCTAACCCCTCTCTCCCACGCCCCAGCACTTTCCTCTGTGTTTTTCTCATTTGACATTTGGTAAGGTGTTTAAACAAACTTTTTCCTTTCGAAAAAGGTGGTAGACTATTTGGGACCACATTTATTTAGGATTCTTGATTTCGTGTGACTTCTGGCTCAACATACAGTAAAAGCTGATTAAATCTAAGTGTAATGAGGAAATCAAAGTTACCTAGAACGTTGAAATATTATAAGTTGAAAAGACTGTTCACAACAGTGTTCTTGAAGCATAGCAGACAAACTATTCTCAAATTACAGAAGAACTTCGAAAGAC
>NW_003852471.1:1625555-1638199 GCF_000181295.1 Otolemur garnettii | reverse complement strand
ACTTTTAGTAGGTAGGAATTTAATAAAAAATAATCAAAACTTAAATTGGAGTTATAGTGATTCAGTTGTCACAGAAATTTACAGCATATAGTATATATTGATTTCTTAATAACCGATGATTTAATATATAAGGCATTACAATTATTTTTGAGATTTCCTAAATGTGAGATACAAATAAAAGTATTCACATGAAAGTATTCATTTGTACTCAGACAGAAAGTATATCTGAGATAGTAAAAGCCCATTGTTTTCAGTGAATTTAGTAACAGATTTAATTTAACTACTAAATATAATTTTTGCAAGCCATTAACACCTTTGTGTATATGTTCTGGATTTAGTATTATAAAAGGAAAACCTGAAAACTTACATATAACTTGACAGGAAAAAACTCTGTACATAGTGCTTCCATACAGGTAGAGCTGAGATGATTCTTTAAAAGATCTTTCTCCACAGTTCCCTCATGTCTAAGACCCATGAGGCATCAACAGAAAAATGTTCTAACATGAATCTAAGGTGCCAAGATCATTGTGAACCCAGAGGCCCGCGCAAAGTTTTACTTGTGGGTATTTTTTCATTTCTAACCATCCATGAAGAGAAAAAGAGAATTAGACTTCTTATGAGTTAAAAGAAAACACCGGAAAAACTCTGGAAATCTAAACTATCTCTATTATTTAAAACTTTTTGATCAAATGAGCTACCAAATTATCCATAATGTACGTGGCAGCCAAAAGGAAGCGAAAAATATAAATTAGAACGTGGGAAAAACTGACTCATGAAATAAGGCCACCAGAGAGGCTAATATTAAAACACTATATATTCAAATAATAAAAAAGGAAGTAACTTAACCTTTTGGGACTTCACAAAATGGAACTCAGACCTGCTGTTAGTCACAATGAAGGAAAGAACAGAGGGAAGGGGCAAATGAATGTTCCCGGGTTGATGGGTAGAAAAGTGTTGTTTTCTTGCAAAAGGATGAAAAATACAAGCTAGAGAAGAAAAATCAAAGAGAAGTTCACTACAAGTTTTCCAAGAGATTATTTATGCCTTCCTAGGAAAATAGAGCATGTTGAATGTTGAGTTGATCATATTCAGATTGTACACAATCTACACTAGGAAGAGCAGCTAACCCAGGCCTGCCCCTGCCTTATCTTTCCAACTGTTAATGCTGGGCACTGCCTTGCAGGGGTGTGGTGAGTGGGTTGGAGGGGGGCGAGGTTGAAGGCAAGGATATTGAAGCTGTTCTGATAGCGCAGACAAGAGCTAATGAACAACTTGGCTATGGCTGTTTGATGAATTGAAGGCAGGTGAGAGGATGGATTAGATGGCTCTTTAGAAAGTCAGATCACCTAGATTTGGTGAATAAACGGGGAGGGGGACAAATAATGAAAGGAGTCTGACGTGACATGCAGGTGTCCGGTATGAGCAAAAACAGGTTCTGGCCCAAGTGGCCTGACTTGCAGAAGCTTCTCAACATGTAGTGCGCATTTTCTGTGCAGTATCGACCCCTGACTGTGCAACGAGTACCAGGGATGCCACCTGATGTTCCCTTAATTTCTTTGGCACGTGTGATGCACCTTCAGTGCTTAGGACCTTTGCTGAGGTTCTCATTACTGTCCAAACTATTTAAATCAAGAGATAATAACTATGGGGAGAGAGAGGGATGAAGAAGTGAAGCACTGGGGATTGTGGGGGGGGTAGTGGAACAACACTGTACGATCCTATATGGAAAGATGCATATCGTTATACATTTGTCCAAATCCTTCATCATACGTATAACATCAAGAGTGAACCCGGGGCCAGGTGCAGTGGCTCACACCTGAATCATAGCACTCTGGGAGGCTGAGGAAGGTGGATTAGCTTGAGCTCACAGGTCTGAGACCAGAATGAGCAAAAAGTTAGACCCCATCTCTACTAAAAATAGACAAACTGAGGCAAGAGGATGCTTGAGCCCAAGAGTTGGAGGTTGCTGTGAGCTACGACACTATGGCACTCTATCCAGCAAACAGCTTGAGACTTTGTCAAAAAAAAATAACGTGAACCCTAATGTAGGTTATGGTAATAATCATGTGTCAATGTAAGTTTGTCAGTTGTAACAAGTGTACCAATTTGTGGGGATAATGTGAGAGGCTGTGCATGTGTGGGGCACAGGGCGTATAGGAAATTGCTATACCTTCTTCCAAACTTTGCTGTGAACCTACAACTGCTCTAAAAAATTGTCAGAGAGGAAGAAATCAGAGCTGATACAAAGTGGATATGCACAAAAGCCCACAAAACTAATGTTGAACCCAAGTAAAGGGGTGAGACATAGGGGATGGTGCAGGGTGGGAGGTGGGCTGTGACATATGTTAGGGAACTACATATAATAACAGAAGCACAAGATTCTGTTCAGGGATCAGAAAAAAAAATAGAGATGTTTAAGAAAACAAATCCAGGCTGGGCCCTGGAGGCTCAGTTTATAATCCTAACCACTCTGGGAGGCTGAGGCAAATGGACTGCTTGAGCTCAGGAATTCAAGTTGGAGATCAGCCTGAGCAAGAGCAAAGCATCATCTTTACAAACAACAGAAGAACTAGCCAAGTGTTAGGTAGGATAGGTGCCTGTGGTCTCAGCTACTCAGAAGGCTGAGGCAAGAGGATCACATGAGCCCAGGAGTCTGAATTTGCTGTGAGCTATGATGATGCTATGGCACTCTAGCCTGGACAACAGAGTGAGATTCTGTCAAAAAAAGAAAAGAGAGAGAGAGAAAAGAAAAGAAACATGAGAAAGAAACTGAATAACGTTAAGTTCTTTTTTTTTTTTAAATTTTGGTATAAATAAATACAAGATCTACAACTATTCCATAGAGGCAACTCTAATTCCTGTGTCCCAGGAAAACTTCAAAGCATGTAATACACATTGGCTCAGTCCAAGATATTTTGTTTTCTTTTGTAAGTTCCCCTCTTAGTCCCGAGAATGTATTATCTATAAACCATAACCCATATATGAAGAGCATGTTTTCCACTTTGAATCCCTGTGGAATAATCTCTAGGAATTGGAAAATAATTCAATGCATTCTTAAGTGAGCGTGTATTGTGTTCCAAGTTCTGTTCTTGGTGGTGGAGGGACATTCTAGTAAACAGAATAAATAAGGTCTCAGCCATTGGGAAGTTTATATTCAGGCTAAGGAAGAGACAAATATATTGCTAACCCAGAAAGGCATATATAGCTATGATGACAGCTATGATACAGGAAGAATAATGAAGCAGGGGAAGAGAGTGGAGGGGGACCATCAAGAGAGGTGGCTGCTGCTTTTGACAGAGTGTTAGGGGAGACCTTGGTGGGTGGAGGAGTCAGGAGTCACCTGTGTGTTGGGAAGAAGAAGGCTGTAAGCAGAGCAAAGGGTAGGCCTGCTGGATAGGTTGAGGAACAGCAAGGAGGCCACAGTGGTCAAAGAAGGTGGGAGGTAGGGCAGTGAGGCACCCCAGTGGTCAGATGATGCAGAGCCATGTAGGCTCTGTCAGTCACCTCTTGCTACATAGCAAACCACACCAAAGCCTCATAGCTCAAAACAATGATTTACTGTTTCTTAAAATCCTGTGGATTGACTGGGCAGTTATTTCGCAGGTCTCACTCGGGCACCCTCTGGCCCTGCAGTCAACTAGTGGTCAACTTGTTCTCTTGGAGTTTATGGTCTAGGATGTCCTAACTCACTGGTTCAGGGCCTTAGCTGAGAGTTTTCTATTTTGAGTTTCTTCACATAGTGGCAGAAATATTTCAGAAGAGCGAAAACAAAGCTGGCATCTAGGTTCCAAACTTGCTTAAGGTCCCTTCTGACACATTCCAGTAATCAAAGGAAGTTGCAATGCCATCCCAGATTCGGAGTGGACAAAAAATCTCTCCCTCTTGATGTGATGAGTGCCAAAGCATTTGTGGCTATTTGTAAACCACCTCCTAGAGAAAGGCTTAGAATAGTATTGTGAGAGCACCAGAGGCGATGGGAGGACTTTGAGTAGGAAAGTCATAAGAGCAAATTTTTTTTTCAAAGATCACACTGTTGGCTGTATAAAGAACACACAAGACACCCCCAGGACAGTGTTTTTCAACCTTTTTTTTTAATCTCGTGGCACACTTGAACCGATAGTTAGATTTCCATGGCACATTTAAATTATGTTGGTCAAAACAAAGAGTTAAGAAAAAGAATATACATTTTGAAAATAATTTAATTAATGATCTTTAAAATTTTCTGATGGCACATGGGTTCAAAATCACTGCTCCACGAGGCTAACACTGAGTAGCATTCCCTCTGACATCCATTACGTCTACAGAAAGAAGATGACAGCTTTTAATAGAGTTGTAGTGATTCTAATCCATGGTTCAACTTGTTGCAAAGGGGTATAAATCAGTGAGGACACAAAATTAAAACTTTCTGTTCTAGGAACAGACAGTCACCTTCACGTATTCTATCCTTACCGTATAGAAATTGTATTAAATTATCCATGCTACACTAGGACTTTGTCCTTTAAAATAGTACCACAATGATCTCAAACAAGGTATTAGTATTATGTCTTTTTTCAGAGGTCTTTAAGCCCCATACAAATACTCTATACAAAAACAGCCATTTAAATTATTAACTGTGAAAACCCTTGCAGTCAGATGCACCCTTCATGAACCCATACATTATGCATGACATAACTATTTATAGATTTCTAAGTTAAAAATTGCTATCATTTTTTGATTTCATTTTTGTTGCTGTTGCTGGTTTCAGGCACAGTAGCTTTCCATACTCTAAGCACAAATAAGAAGGCGATATTTGAGTTTTTAAAAATGTCTGAACACGAGACCAGAAGGAACATTGGTTAGGAGAGAGGCGAGGGCAGAGTTAGAGCCTCTCCAGAAGCGACACTCCATTGCCCAAGAGGGCATCTCACAGCTGAAGGACCTTAGTGATCATCTACTTCTGATTTGCCTTTAATAGCTGAGACAACGAGATGTTGCCGGGGTCCATAGAGGACTAAGGGCAGAACGGAGCTGCAGAGATGTTTTGATTTTGCCTTCAATGCATTTTACTTTCAGTTAAATTTAGTCTTCAACATTGAAAACTCAGGAGTTTTTACCTAAATTTATATTTTCAGCTTCCTCTGAAAAATGAAGTTATCTTAGAATACTGGATTTTTCGGTCTCCCCACCAGGCCTGATGTATTTGTTTCCAATCCCAGTGTGATCTTTGGTGACATTTTGTTGCAACCTCTGGGCCACACAAAGCTTAATGGCAGAAATGAAGCCAAAAGTTCTAAGCCCATGTTCTTTCTTCTTATGCCTTTCTGTATGATTCTGGTTTATTAATAATTTTTCAGGCAATAATTATTCATTAAAATCCTATTTTTTCTCCTTTTCTTTTTTCTTGGATAAAGTGGTTTGTGGGTAGTGCATCTTAATAAATAAGGCAACTTTCCAGCCCTCTGATTAAAAAAAAAAGTCTATACAGCCTGCAACTCTTCAAACAAAAGACATGCAGGCCACCTTGTAGAGTTGGGACCATCTGCTGACAATGAAGGGGGCACAGCGAGCCTTTCCCGATGGAAGTTCACACTGAGAGTGACTCCAGCTGAAAAAGCCATTAAGAAACTCATAATAATCATATCTGTGTCTTCTCGTTTCAGATTCTACTCATTAGAAAGCTCTATGTTTTTTAGCCTTTTATTAATATACTATAAAGAGCCGTCCACCTTCTGTGCAGAAGTGAGTTTGGCGTACTGCGGAATAAGGTTCCTGCTGCCAAGCAACAACATTAAAACAAATAAAAGCTGTCTGCTTAGAGCCTTAGCTGGTTTCAAGACTATGCATTAGATTTTATCAATTCAGTTAAAGCCCTGGGCTCATAAAAGGGTTCATTGTTGACTTTTTTGGATAAACAGACAAAAATCCATAGCATAGTCACACATATTACCATTAGATAGATTCACCACGAACAAGTGTCATCATTTAAAATTTTTTTCTTTGTTTTGAATGAAATGTCTACATATCCTCACCAAGGTCACTCTGCACGTCACAGGGTGGTTTGTGATTGCAATTCTGTGTCTTCCATTGGGGCTTGTGTTGAATAAAGCAGGGATTCAAGGCAACTGTGTGCGTCATGAAGAGGAAATGTGCAAAATCACATGTCCCATGTACTGTGACTGAGGGAGCTATCTGCCTGTTTCTTACACTGGCACATATGGGTGACAGCAGTCCTACACGCACTCAGCCGAATGACTGAAAAATCGCTAACTAGCACATAAGAGCTGTCATTAAGGTCATATTATTGATGAAAAGAATAGTAAGGGCTGTAAGAGATGTAGTCAATATGTATTACGGCAAAAATGTTTGTCACGTCATTGAAATTCTGATCCCCGTAAATGACATTAAAATTAAAATATTACCATCCATCTTTGCTTGTCTGGCTATAATTGAAGGGATCTAATAATTTGTAAACCTCTGTCTCATAGGATGTCCTAGATGCCTGTGAATAATTACTTATTTCTATTGAACTGTCGCTTGGCATACGCTCAAACTGTGTTGCCCTGGAGACCCTGCCCTGGAGCTTTTCTGTGCCCAGGTTCATTGCCCTATTAAATCTGAAGGCTGTACACTTGTCTTCTGTGTTCTAGTACCAGGCTCCCCCTCCATGTTATTGGTTAGTAAATCAATTTATATGTGATTAGCAGGATCATGTCTTTACTGCAAGTACTCCAATAACTCCTAGATTATCTCCGAGCACGTAGAAAGTATCAATGCGTATAAAGAGGTGAACTAGGTCAAACTGGTTCCAGGAAGATGCCTGTATTGCTGTCTGGCTTTAGAGACCTCCGAAACTAGACTCTCTTTTGAATCTATTGTCTACTTACCCCTCCGCTCCAGCCAAACTGGTTTGCCTACTCTCCAGGTCTTGAGCATGGCTTCAGCTTTCAGAGACTCCATCTGAATTCCCAACCCTATTGTAAATGTCAGATACATTATAGAGACAAATCTCTGAAATTAAAAATGTTTTATTTGGGAGGAAAGAATTACAACTTGGGGCATACATTCAGACGGGCTTGTCTTGAGTATGTCTAAAGAAAAAAAGAGAAGGTTAGAGGGTTTACTTAAAAAAAAGGAGAAATGTTTACATGTTGTTCTTTGAGAAAGTTTACTGACACCAGAAGGGTTTTGAGGAGCTGGCAAATTCTGACTGGTAAAGTGAGGTGGTGGGCAAAGCTAGTCTTTGTGTTGTAGCATCATTTAAATATCCATTAGGTAAAACTGATTTAATCAGACAGTTTCAGCTGCCAGGCTTATAGAGAATTAGCCTCTTGGCACAATATTTTGTGCCTTGAATTCCCCCCTACCCAGTTTCTCAACTGTGTTTTAGTTGGCTATGATAAGAGAACCCAATTTGTATAATCAATTTTTATGCTATCATCTTTACTTAACTTTTACTCAGCTTTTGAGCTTTTTTGGGGGTGAGGTTTATGTTCCTCACCCCTTATTTATGAGATCTACCTCTGGGCAGTTGAGCTGATCTCTGAAAACTTAGTTTCATAGCCTGAACTAAATGCTGAGGCTGCAAAGATCATGACTCCCTTTTCCTATTCTCAGGGAGCTTGCAGTCCAGTAGGAGAGACCATGACCACAGCTGTATGTTCAGCTCTTTGACAGAGAAATGCCTAAGAGGGTTATGTGTGCTCAAGCAAGGGGCATTAACCCCAAGGACAGGTGGAGCTGGATGACCAGAGGCCACCAGAGGAAGGGTTGTATGGCAATGATAACAGCAGAGAGTGAAGAGGGGTCAAGGCTCAGAGAGAAATGAGAATGGGATACTTTGGGGCAAGTGCAGATCTTAAAGTGGGAGGGAAGAAACTCTGAGAGATTCAGCCAGAGAAAGGTGAGCAGAAGGAATTCTTGGTTAGGGGGGTGCACAGCAGTGACAACTGAGATGATCACAAAGGTCACTTACAGCTCAGCAGTTCTGTGACTCTCTGACTCCAAGTCCACAGTACTGATCTCTACTACTTGCCAAAAACCAACTGGAATAGTATAATGTTCTTATTTGTATCTATCAGCATATCCTCTGGAGTGGACTTTGTAGATAGTAAGCACTCAAAAAAAGATCCTTACCAATTTTCCCTATTATCTTTTAAAAGTATATCCTGAGAGGGCAGATACCACATCTTATTTGGTGTCATTCCCACCATGCCTAATACTACAAGCATTTATTGGATGGATGAATCAAAGCTATTCATGGAGCCCCAGTCTGAGTATATAGCATTTTTCTTCAATAGCACCAAGGCTTCCACCAAGAACCTGAATGAAACCAAGTTGCCCTCATCTTTTTGTGGCACAAAGCCCATCAGGTGTCACTCACCACCTGGGCATCAATATTGACGACAGCCATCATCGATTTCAGATTGTGCCTTTTCTTCTGGCCTGATGATTAAAAAGGTTCGGGAAAATTAGAAGATTCATCTCCTACGTAAATACCAGGAAATAATTTGAAAGACTCTGGAAGCCTGCTCAGAATCCAGTTGCTTTTTATATTATTTTTGTTTTTATTTTTGCTGCAAAGATATTTGGTATAGTGGAAAAAGCATATAATGGTGTTACGGACTCAATGTTTGTCTCCAAATGCATACCCTGATGTGAAGGCGTTTGAAGGTGGGCCTGCGGAAGGTAATTCAGTCATGAGAGTGGAGCCTTCATAAATGGGAGTTTAAGAAGGGAGACAAGGAAGTGCGTCTGTCTCTCTTTTCTCTCTCTTTTTCTCCTCGTCCCTCCTCCCCCAGGCATTTGTGGATACATTGACAGGAAGTGGGCCCTCACCAGGCTCAGGATCCCACCACTCTTGGACCTTGGACTTACCAACCACCAGAACTACAAAAAATAATAGTTTGCTGTTTAAGACACCCAGTCTGTCTGTAGTACTCTGTTGAAGTGCCCTGAATGGATTAAGACCCGTGCAATGTCAGACACCCTGGGTTGAAATCTTCATTCTGCCACTAATGTGCACCTATATTCCGCCACCTTCTACCTTGTCTTTTCTCCTTGTTTACCCGTCAGCAAAATCAATTTCACTGAAACAATCCATGCATTCTTTGCTTGTTCAGTAGATATTATTTTTCCATTCTTGTGTTCATTTCCTATAATCACGGATTTCTTCATGGAAGTAGATGGGCAGGAGGACTTTCTGGGGAGCCCATTGGAGGCCCTTGCAGTTTCACATGTCCAGATGGCACATAATTTTAGGCCTTACAGCACATGGCACAGCAATGGGAAAACACCAGCACTGTTAAAACAAATGCTTAGTCATAATAGAAGTTTTATCTCTAATTTTATTTGTTTAAATGAGAGCATTAAATGTCTTACTATCAGCCTGAGAGGCAGGTCTTTTCATCCTTGTTTTACAGATGAGAAAACTGAGGCTCAGAGAAGCTAACTTGTCAAACGTCCTACAGCTAACTAGTGATCAAACTGGGATTGGATTCAAAGTAGGTTCATCCTCAAAGACCCATTCTTTCTCCAAGAACCAAGTATGCTGATGTTGTGTCAGGTGTGGAAAATGTAACATTCTGACTTCTGTGTTCTGGTCTACTGCTGATTATAAAGAAGTAAACTGCAGGGACCCATCTTAAAGAGCCTAAGAAAGTCCATTAGAAAAATGTAACATACAGTTATGTTCACAAGCACAGGTTATCACATTGTTTATGGAGGTTAAACTTCAGCTGAGAAAACATGTTAAACAATTAGGCTGACGGACATTGAGCATAGCCACAATTCAGTCAAAATATCAGCTCAGACATTTGATATATTGCTCCAGAAACAAACATTTAATTGGCTTGTATTATGCTACTGTTCCAAATATTTTCCATCCTCATGTGCTTAAATATAACACATAGAACATAATTTGACAGGAAGCTTAGATAGTCCTCACTCTTTGCAAAATTATAGAGAAAATGAGCTGAGAATTTAGGATACACTTAGTTCCTTTCCAGGAATTCTGCTCACTTCCTAGTGACACCTTTGCTTCCCTTATCCACACCTGTCATGCCCTGGATTTTCATTTGAGCACATTTCTTTATATAAATTCATGACTTTGAACCTCAGTCAGGTGTCCCCTCTGCTCACAGTGGCCCATGTTTCAGAATTATGGTCTGCTGTGACCTACTCTGGAACTGATCTGGCTTAATCAGTGAGACAAAAGCAATTTATCTTGGAATTGATATGATTCACTCTTTGGTGTTACTAAGAAACAGAACCCGGTGTATTTCTTCCAAACATATTTGCAACTGAAAGGGAAAAATTGCAGAAGATTAAGAAACAGTGCATGAGGCATTCCACGAGAGAGTCTGGTGTACATAAAAAGGAAGCCATGTTGGGTATTTTTGTTTTGTTTTGTTTTTGAGATGTGATCTTGCTCTGTTGTCTGTGATAGAGTATAGTGGCATTATCATAGCTCACTGCAACCTCAAATTTCTGGGCTCAAACACGCTTACTGGCTCAGTCTCCCAAATAGCTGGAACTACAGGGGCATGCTACCCTACCCAGCTAATTTTCTATTTTTTATAGAGATGAGGTCCTACTATGTTTCTCAGGCTAGTCTTGAATTCCTGGCCTTAAGCCATCTGATGGCTCAGCCTCCCACAGTGCTAGTATTATAGTCCTAAACCCTCAAACCCAGCCAGAAAGGCGTCTTTGGACAAGTAGTGGAATAGGCCATGAGGAAGTTCTGTGTTACAAAGAAGAAGAGTTGAGGAGCAAGCTCAACTACTCAAGGTGTAGTTTTCCTGACTGTGCATAGGGAGGAGGAGTGAGGAAAACAGATTGGGAGATCTGCAAAGTGTGGATCAGTCATCTCATTGTTCTCAAATCCAAGGGGGGGGGGAATGCACGTTATAATCAGCTATTGATTAGAAATGCACACTTTGTAACAGGAAGATGGGGGGGATCATTTGGGGTTTTGATGGTGACAGGTAAGAGCACGTCTCTTGTGTTTCATATACGTAGTAACTTTTATCTCAGAGAAGGCAACAGAGCAGTAGGACAGGATCCCTACAGCAGATGACTCGCCCTGTCCTCGCCTGCTGCCCAGCTCTCCCCTGATGGCTAACATCTTCTGTGCTATCAACTCTGCTCACCATCTAGGGCCAAAGTCAGCTTTTCTAAATGCCTGTCCTCACCCTATGTCACTCCGTTATTTGGGGACCTCATCGTGGGAACTCTTTTCTCCGTTACTGCAAAGTATTTAGAATGTTCCAGGGCCTAAGAGGCCTAATTTTAAACTCCAGTAATTTTAAACAAAGCTGGATAATACATCTATGCTGGGAGCTGGTAAAATAACTAACTGAGTCGTCACTTTGTTAACCTGGGGAAGGCATCAATTTTCATTTGCTTATCCTAACTCTGTCTCTCATGTTGAAGGAGCCTGCAAGTTAAAATACTTAACAGTGTAGGGGAGAAATAAAACACCTCTTTGGTATCTTAGATAATTCTAAACTGCCTAGCCGACAGTGCCCTCTGTCACCAGTAAGAGATAGCCCAATTTTAGCCCAAGAATACGGGGAAAGAAGAGAGGGAGGGGAGGGGAAAGGGGAGGATGGGTGGAGGGAGGGTGATTGGTGGGACCACACCTATGGTTCATCTTATAAGGGTATATGCAAATCTTTCTAAATGTAGAATATAAATGTCTTAACACAATAACTAAGAGGATGCCATGAAGGCTATGTTAACCAGTTTGATGAAAGTATTTCAAATTGTATATAAAACCAGCACACTGTACCCCATGACTGCATTAATGCACATAGCTATGATTTAATGAAAAAATTAAAAAAAAAATAAGAGATCACCCTCATTGCACCTCCTCCTCTCAGTGCCACAGAAACCATGCCTGGGTTTCCTGCCAGCTTTGACAGGCAGCTGTTCACAGCACCTCCCATGCAACTCTGGCTTCTGGGTGGAGAAAAGAGTTTTCCGTCAGCAGGATTCATTTACATTCTAACTGACAAGGTTTTGGTCTCAGAGTCTTTGTTTTATGCTACGAACGTCTGTTCAAATTAACAGTAAGCTCAATTGTGCTCTTCTGACCAAGGGTCACATTCTCATCTGATGACTTGCTCTGGGCGGGTACAAGCTGCACTGCAATAACAGCCCTGCCTGTTAATGCCTGGTCTTTTACAAGAGAATACCAGAATCTCCTTTATGTATAAAAACTGTTCCACTGATTTGAGGTTTTGAAAATTGACTTTATTCAATTTTCAGCATTATATACTGTCTTCTTTTTTTTTTTCTTATTGTTAGATTAAAAATTTTGGATAAGAATGTGGGACTAGTAGGAACTGAACATCTTATACAGTTTCTTTAAAAGATAGCTCTTTGAGAGTCGTATGTTGACTTATTTTACCCTACCCAGTATAACCTGGGAATTATTGTGGCTTTAATTTATTTTTATTCTTTCATGTGAACTAATGACTGTCTGCGATTCTCTACTTATAGAGACATACTGATATTCGCCAAAATCTCTGAACCCCAAATGTATAACTTGACCCTTTTGAAAAGGATAAAATCATTTACAAATCAACAGAGAAAATTTCTCATGTTTAAAAATTTTTGATTCTCAATAAAAAAAATACTAAGATTAGAATTTTAGAACTTAAAAA
>NW_003852471.1:1582930-1625375 GCF_000181295.1 Otolemur garnettii | reverse complement strand
GGATGCTTTATTGTGGCCAGATGATTCATTTGAAAAAGATCAGTTTCTTTCTATGTATGGACTGTTGACTTCGTCAATGAGATGGATATAGGTTCATAGTATAACTACATAGATCGTGTCTAGAGCAAAGCTCATGCTTCTGTCTTGCTTATGGCCATTAGTAAATGACTATTTCAGAGACCATTTTCCTTTCCTTATAGAACAAATAGTCAGGCCATACACCTTGATGTCCCTGGACTCAGGTGTAGTCATGACACTCGATGTATGATGAACAAAAATGATAGTCCCATTTGTATGCAATGAAAAGTGACCAGGCCTTTTCTTCACTCTCCCCCCTCCAGCAGCTGGTACATGACTATGTACAGGCCTCGGGGATCAGAGAGCCCCAGAAGGGAAAGAATTTGGTTCCCTAAATAATTAGGGAGAATCATCTTTGCTAACCAACCACACCACCTCAGACCATGAGATGAATGAGAAATAATTTCCTACTGTGTCTGAACTATTATATATTTTGGAACTTGTTTCATATGGCAGCATTTTTATGTAAGTTTTCTCCTTTAATCTTGATAGAGTTACTATTATTCCCAGTTTTTAGATGACTAGAGGATGCCAGTGTTAATAAAGCAATGAAGCTTCAGAGCTGGAATTTTATCTTATTATAGCTCGTAAGATTTTACACTTCAAACCTTTGGGAATTAAAACCTAAAAATTTTTTTATGCTTAGAATTCTGTGTAATGTTTGTTTAACACTATCATGGACTATTGGTTTTTGCTTTAACAAGTGACTTCTTTTAGCAGAAATTAATACTTTTTAAAATAAACTTTCAGTTGATATGATTAGGAAGTTCCTTATTTTATGTGGCTTTCAAAGAATTTCCTTTATGTTTCATACAATTCTCAAGATGTTTGAGGATAAAAGGCATATTTTGTGTAAATTGCTGTTTGGTCTAGTCATACTCAAGTTCCATAAGCATGAAACTGCCAGGTTTGGTCAACTTTAATGAATCATATTAGTAAAATTCCTTATTCCCACAAAACATCAGGAGATCTTTTTTAGTATATTTTGAACATCCTGGGAGGCCTCCTTTTAAAGACTTTTTTGATGCATACATATATAGATCTCTGAAGATTTTGCCTGCCTACTGACCATTTTGTCTTCTTCTGCTAACAACAAATTTTGCTTTGAAGAAGATCTTCCTCTTCATTTTTCAGTCCCTTTGTTTGTTTGAGCTGACTTTCTCTGATGCCCCCTACCTTACAGGCCTCATGAGCCTCTAGTTAGGGTGAAGGATCATGACCTGCATCTAGCCCATTAGAGTGTTCCATCTCATCGACTGTGGTGATTGGTCCATAAAGAGCCAAGGATCCTGGTAGATCTAGCTGTACACAATCTGAGATTTCTGTTGACACTACTAGGTTGGAGGTGTTCTCTTTCTGCCAGTCTACAGGCCTATATCTAGTTTGTGGGGGCTGCCATGTGAAAAGTACTTGCACACAATCAGTTGGTACAGAGGAGACAGGACTGAAGATGACTAGAGAGGAATCAAGCTCTCTGCACTTTGCTCAAAGCTGAGGCTTCCTGACTACCCAATGTGCTTTAGCTGTTTTGAATCAGGTTCATGGAACTTGTGAGTAAAAGGGTCTTGTTTAACAAACATATATAAAGAGTGAAACAAATGTGAGCATATGCTATGTCAACCATCTCATTTCATATGCCAAAACCAAATTCCTAAACTTTTATCAGAAATATTTTAACATCTACAAAATAACTTCCCTCCAAAGAACACAGGATTTAGAAAAGCTAGAAATAGCCCAACACAGGATTTCTTTAGATAAATTATTTTTATAGCAACTCTCATTTGTGTGCATGTTTAATTGTTGAGAAGTAATGTTTGTTCTTCTTTAGAACTTTTTTCCAGTTTATCTATGATTTTACCTATACCTAAGAAAACAAAAACTCCAATATATCATCACATGTTTATAACTCACAGTCCTATAGCTATGAATTTGGGTAGTGAAAAAACTCAAATCTCTCTATACAAATGCAGAGATTGTAAGTTTTTTTTCTAAAATATGTTCACAATAAGTTCATGTAGACATATCTACTAAAATTAAAATTGTATTTTTAAATATACCTGGATAGACTCCAACATTCAGCACATAGCTTGAGCAAAACATTCCCTTGGGGTATTCCAAAAGCTTCATAGTTTTAAGCCAGCTTCATTTTATTCCAATAAAAAAATTGACTGCAGGCATGAATTTGATAAAGATTTTACTTTATTTGCCACTCCAGTGACTCATCAAAAGAAAAAACTACACAGAAATCAGCACTGCAACACTGCGTATATCTCACTTTGTTTTGTGGATGAACAAATATATATAAAAGAGGTTCTTCTAAAGTTTATTTGCTGTGAGAACATCTGATGTTTTAAGAAAACTGACATTAAATAAAAAAGTAAATACACTTACAAAATTCTATTTTAGGGAAAAACTGATTATATCAAAAAATGTTATTTGGATAATTTTTTATTAAAGACTAAGGTAGGATGAAAAGTTGGCATTTAAAATGTAAAATATAGAGTACAAATTAAAAATAATTGTTTAGAAAAAATCCAATTGCTTTAAACTGTGGTACAATGTTTTAAAATATCCAGTCAGATATTTGCTATCCTAAGCTACTTAAGGAGACCACAACCTTGTCTACATAAACAATCTTCCAAGTTAAATGAAAATTAATATATAATAGTCCAAGGTAATTTTCAAGGCATAAGATTTTGGAAAAATACAAATACTTATTCTAAATTAATTTATATAAAGAAATCAAGTATGTGTCTAATTTAATCAAGCCTTAAATAATTGCAAAAAGTGAAAATTCATTGAAGTCAGTTTCAGCAGGCAAGTTTAATAGCATATTAGACTCAGGTGAAGATAAAATTATTCAGCTGGAAAATAGATCAGAATAAAGTAAGCCTAGTACAACTGAGAGTGAAGAGATGGAAACAATGTTAGGAAACAGGATTGACTAAGAAAATCTAATATGTATATAAATTGAGCACAAGGGGTGGAGAGTAATAGTGAGGCAAAGGAGCAAAGGAGCTGTCTGAAAACGTTACACCTGAGGGTTTTACAGAACTGGTGAAAGACACTGATCCAAAGATTCAAAACGACCATTGAATTCCAAGCAGTACCTAAAAAATCTATACCCAGACAGTACAGTGAAAATATAAAACAACTATACCCATGAGGAAGGGGTATTATACCCTAAAGACAACTGTGGAGTACCTTTTGCATTGCTATAAAGAAAATTTCTGAGGCTGGCTCATAACTCTGCAGACTGGGACAAGAAGAATCATGCCAGCATCTGCTTTTAGGGAAGGATCCAATCAAGGCAGAAGGTACAGCGAGAGCAGGGATGTCACATAGTGAGAGAAAGAACAACAGAGAGGAAGGACATGCTTTCTGTCATTAACCAGGTCTCATGTGACCAATAAAGTAAGAACTCACTCTTTATTGCAGGAGGGCACCAAAACGTTCATGATGATTTCACAGCCATGACCCAGATACCTCCCATCAGGACCTACATCCGACATCAAGGATCAGATTTAACATGAGATTTGGAGGGGCCAAACATCCAAGCCATAGTACCACACATGTCATTGGATTATACAGCCAAGATTCTCATATTTTGTAGTTTCCAAGCCTGACCATTTGCAGACAATTTTACTAATACTCTATGGGACATGATAGACCAAGTCTACGTTTCCTTCATGGAATAATTGGACAGACATTTAAAGACAATGATCGCATTCCTTCCAGGAATCAGTCATCAGATCTTTCAATCACTGCAAAGATAGGACAGTTTTAAAGGTCTGCCTCAATCTGTTATTGTCTTTTACTTAAATGTTCTATGATTGTTGGTGCTCACAGTTGAACACCAGCTTTTCAGTGGTTGAGTACAGAGGGTTGAGCATCTCTTTTGCTCTACTAAAGCCACCTAAAAGGGTTAGCTTTTATGTGGTAAACACTTGTGATTCACACTTAGATTACTGACCTTTAAAAATTATATGTACTTTCCACGTAGTCTACAAAGTCATACCTTCTGGGCTGGGGATACAATTAAAACTTTAGATTACTTTATCTTACATGGCATTTTGTTATATTCAATCTTGTTTAATGCAAAACATTTTAATTTTTAACTTCTTGAAATAATAATGCTTTTTACATATGGTCTAAAGGATATAATTCATTGACTGGCTTACAGAAAGAGATCTATAGACATTATCATTACCTATTAAATCTATTTCCAGGTACACTGATAAATGATTTTTACAATGCTGTTTCCCTACCAATATCTTCCTGTAATAGGTAGTAGCACCCTAACTTTACAGATGAGAGAAGTGGAGGTCAAAATAGCTAAAGGAATAACCTTAGTAATGGTCCATCTGGGATTGAAAGGCACCATCTTTCTTTTGCTGCATCTTCTGTCATACAACATGTTAACTATCTCTTTCAGCTTTATCATGTATTTATTTGGCCAACAAAATTTTAAATGATTTAAACAATCCTTTTACAAGTTATTAGGAAAAAGTATTTTATAATTCCAAACATTGATTGCAGGATTCATGTTATTTAGAGCTTATCTCAACCTCTTCTATTCCATGACTCATTGCCGTGAACCTTTCTGGATCTAAGCATGTCATTGTAGTGTTGTATCAAGGGATGGCTATATGATAAAGTATAGCTGAACTTCAGCAAGGTAGCTAGCTACAGTACGTACTTCATGATGTTCTTGTTGATAACCCATAACCACTTCATTATTTATTTTTGCTGGGATCAAATCCATTGGTTGATAACTGATGGTAGTTTATTATTCCTTAATATTTTTTGAAAAATGCTGTAATCTCTCAACATTCTCAACTGAGGATTCTCTTACACTGGAAGGTGATATGATAGGGTATTTAAACTCATTTTGAGTGATTACTCTAAAATTTTAGCTTATAAATATCTTTTATGATTCTCAGTGCTATTATCTAGAGCTTTTTCAGAGTCATTTGAGGAATTTCAAAAATGGAATAAAATACTAAAGAGTATAATTAAGAAAATATTTCTCCATAATTGTATTAATAGGTTTAATGCCTACTGTGGCAGATACACTCTGGGGAGAGGAAGGCATTCCAATGTTTCCCATTTTTTGGTACTGAGGCCCTTGTGTGATTCCTTCCTTTTGAGCAGGAGTGGAATCCATGACTTGATTTCAACCAGTAGAATGCAGCAAAGGTGATAACTGTTATTTGTATATTGTATTACAAAGCAGTGTAAGCTCATTTGTGAAAGAAAAGTCTCTCCCTTGCTGGCTTTGAGGAAGCAAGCTTTTTGGTGTCAGCTCCCTGATGGAGAGGGCCACATGGTGATAAACTGAATGCTGCCAACAACTTATGGGTTTGGGACTGATCCTTCCCCAGTCGAGCTTTGAGTGTGACTGCAGCCCTGGCTATCACCTTAATTGCAGCCTCATGAGAATCAGAGGATTTCAGCAAAGCATCCTTGGACTCCCACAGGAACTGTGAGGCAATAAATTTGTGTGGTTTATGCTCTAGGTTTATTGTTATGCAATAATAGATTACTACTAAACTTGCTATTTTAAGGCATGGATCATGTGGTAAAGGCAAGTGACACTTCCGAGCAGAGTAGTAGCAATGGATAAGGAAATGTTTTCTGACTAGTAAAGCAAATGTTTCTTCCTGAAGGTATCTATGTGCTTTAGTTGGTGTGAATCTTAAAATTGAAAGAAAAAAAAAAAAAACAGAAAAATTCTGACATGTAAGAACCTTCTCTATGGGTTATCCCCTAATTATTCCCTCTTAAAAGTAGATATGTTCAAATTCACAATTAGATATGTAAGAATCTTAATAAGCTATCACAGTTTTACAAATGTGGTTTTAAAATGGAAAGAATTTAATTCCTCTTTCAAAACATAGGCCAGATTTTAGAAATTAGTTGAGATCAAAGTCTAAGACAATATTCTGGTGAAAGATGATGTGTCCTTTACATTAGGTCACAATCACTCAAATGATGCCAGTTTCTCAAAATCACTAGTTGAAACTTTGTACATATGTTAAATTAAGGGGAAATCGAAATTTCAAAATTAGTGTTTTTAGTAAAGTCTCAAAAGTAGACCCCAGGAAAAAAAGTCACTTGAACTTTTACTTTAAGAGTTAGTTCCTATTCTGATAGTTAATAAGCAAAAGGCCATAACCTACAAAGCCTAAGTTCTAAAATTGACACCTATTAGTTCTTCAATGTTGTTCACTTAAGGTTTTTAACAGATTCTTACTATGTGGTATGACATATCCTTTTCTAATGTTCATTTTTAAAATACAACTAGCCAACAAAATAGGTATGCTCAACTTTGGCTTAAATTTCTAATTCCTATTACGAATTAACCTAAAAGAGAGTTGTCTAAGTATTGAGGATTCTAATATGTATAGGTTACTCCCAGGCATAGGTATCTGTAGTAAATGCCACACAGGCAACTGTTTTGCAGAGAATTCATAAAAAATAATATAAAAGGGTGGTCTCATTTGGGGATGTGCTTATTTTCAATTAACTAGAAAAAGGAGATTCTTTCTGAAATGACTTGGTATTATTAAATATTTCTAGGTGATGAAGGAGAGTGAGGGAAGGTTCCATGGACAAAGGGGAAAAGAAGATGTTTCTGAGTTAGAGTACTTAATGTATCTGTTACCAAGAAGACAAGTTAATCTTTCTTAGTATGTATTACTGTCCCCTTAGTTTCTACTGGATCCAAATAAATGCATAGAAGGCATTCAAATGAAATAGAAACTATCAGAAATATTCATCCATGGGACAACAGCAAGGTGACACTGCATCAGGGAATCTTTTTTTATATTTGGATGACTGGTTATCCTATTTCTCTTTTGTTTCTGCCTCAAGAAGAATCTCCAGATATCAACTATATTTCGTAAAAGGCTTAGTATCGTATGATTGCTTTTTATAATAATGAATCATTTATAAGATAGAAATTAAAATGGAACCTATTGCAATGAATCACATCCATGATTTCAACCTTAAGTTTGGGCCCAGGCAATGCTGCTATTTTTCTGGGGACTCAGAATCTTTATTTTTCCCTATAAGTTATGATGTAATGGTACCTTTCCTTTATCATTTAAAAATTCTGAATGTCTCAAGTTTTCCTTCTCTTGCTCAACTGTTTTATACCAATGTCCTAATATGCACTTGCAAACCTCATAGATCAATTCTGATATTTTTATGAATTCTCCTACCTTGAAAATTTTTCCCTTTGCCTCAAATTGGTAGCTAAGTTTGGGATGAAAAGGCCCAAAGAAATACCACTTATATGGTCAGTTCACAATGATTACCTATAAAACTACTTTGGAAAGCTCAGAGATTTCTGTTTTATAATACACAAAGAACCACTCTTTTCCTAAGAGTGTTGTTCTGATTTCTTAAAGAAAACATCCTGAACAGATGTAGAGTTCTTTGTTTGTTTTTCTGAGTGGCACATGTATTCATTTTTAATTAAAAATGAACTCCACAGAATTACTTGGAAAAATAATTTTTCGGTAGATAAGAAATGTAGTTTTTAGTTTCATCTAGTATCCACACAGGCATATCTGCACTGTCACAGAAAGTAGGGGAGAATGGAAATTCTATGAAATGTAATTTACATCTTCGCAGATCACCTTCTGGTAGTCAGGTGATGCAATGAGAGTGATCGACAACAACATTTAACGTATACAGTACTGAAAGGAAAAAATTGAAATTCATTATGATAAATAAGATTTATAAGTTAATTTTAGACAACTTTCAGGTGTTTTTCAGTGGTTGTGACACTCACAAATATACATTTGGTTACTTTGACCTTGATATTTTCACAAGTCCTTAGTTTAAACTGTTGGGGTATTTTTTCCTCAATTTCATGGGCTAAATGGTGAAACTGGGCAAAGATTTAGAGTTGTCAGAATTATTTCCAATCAGTTTTCACTCTCTCACCTCTCCTACTGTATAAATCCAATGGCTGTGACAGGTTCACAGTATAAGACATTAGTTATTAAAACTGATTGTCTATGTCATTATTTCTGAAACCAATTGTTATCCAGACACTGAATTAATAAGTGTTTCTCAAAAAGTAAAATGTTCAAAATTGAACTAGAGAAAAGCAGCCAAATTCATAATTCATGAAGATTTTCTAAGAATTTGTCAATAAATTAACCACAGGCTTAGTGACTTAGATAAATTTGACCAAATTAGTGTGCAGTAGATGATATTAGTATTGGATTCTGCATTTATGTGCCTTCTGAAAAAAAATTAATGAACATTACTAAGTAGTTGTTCTATTAGTGAATTTATACAATGTATTATGAAATGATGGAGTAAAGATGTTGACGTTGCGTTTGACCACTACTTGGAGCCAGAGGACCTGGATTTTATTAATTCTGAAGGCATGCACTGCTTCTGTAACTCTTATCAAGTTTATAAACAGTTACTACCCAAAAAGTCCATTGAAGTTTGTGAAGGCCTGTCATTTCCAATGGCCCAAACTCTCCTGCCAAATACCTTTGCTCCATATAATTGTGCAGCATTCTTACTTCTGAGTTACAGTTGGTTGCAGCTAACCAAGTTTATCTTGACCTGAGTTAGAATAGAGTGCAAATGAAAGCCACTTCAAGGAATGCTCAAAGATTAAAATCAGAAGTAGGACAGTACAGCAGGTCCTCCAACAATGTTGTTTTGTTCAAGGTTATTTCATTATAAAGTTGATAGGAAAAAAAAAAAAAGACTCCCTGCCAGACTACTGTCTATGGAATTTGCACATTCTCTGTATGTGGGTTTTCTTCAGGTAATCTACTTCCCCCGACCATCGCAAAGTTGTGAACATCAGGTGAATTGGCACAAGTAAATGGTGCCAGTCTGAGTGAGTGTCCCTTGCAATAGAATTGCATCCTATGCAGGGCTGGTTCTCACCTGGTGACCTGAGCTGCTGGGATAGGTTCCAGCCACATGAGACCCTGAACTTGAATAATTGGGTCCATAATCATCTTACTTGCTTTTATTCATCTTTCCCGCATGTGTGTATACCTCACATTTATTTCAATGTTGAATATTAGAAGTGTTTTTGTTCTTTATTTAGAAGTTTGGTAATGTTTTTGTGATCTGAAATATGACATATGGATTCACTTCTTTATTTATATCAATTAGCCTATGATAAAACTGGTTTTGTTATAAGTCATTTTGCTTATATAGCTTCTAGGAACCTATCAAGGGCAAGTGAGGGTTAAATCTAAAGCAAAGTGTGTAATGGGTCTACTGGGCTCCAGAAAGAGACAGGCTGTGATTTAAATCCCTGCGTGGCTACTTTCAGCCATCTCAGAGCCTCAATTTCTTTCTTTTTAGGAGGATTAATGATAATCACAAAAATAAAAACGGCACTATTCAACATAGTGCTGAAAGTCCTAGCTGGTGCAATCAGGCAAGAGGAGGTGATCAAAGGTAAACAAATGGGGACAGAAGAGGTCAAATTTTTGATTTTTGTTGAGAATATGATCTTATAAAACTCAAGGGACTCAACTATAAGACTCCTGGAAGTGATCAAGAAATTCTGTAATGCCTTGGGATATAAAATCAATGTCCACAAATCAGTAGTCTTCATATACACCAAGGACAGTCCAGCTGAGACCTAATCAAAGACACAATACCCTTCTCAGTAGCTTCAAAGAAAATGCAGTACCTTGGAATATACTTAACAAAGTATCTCTGTGAAGGATCTCTACAGAGAGAACTATGAAACTCTGAGAAAAGAAATAGCAGAACATGTTAATAAATGGAAGAACATACTATGTTCATGGCTGGGAAGAGTAAGTATTATGAAAATGTCTCTATTACCTAAAGCAATCTACAGATTTAATGGAGTTCTTATTTGAACATGACCATCATACTTTGAAAAACTTAGAAAAATAGTTCTATGATCTATATGGAACCAGAAAAAGAAGCCCAAATGGCCAATGCAATTCTTTGAAATAAAAAACAAATGTAGAAGTATCACATTATCAGAGTTCAGGTTGTAATGCAAGTCTAATACAGCATGGTATAGGCATAAAAATAGACACATAGATCTATGGAACAGAATCAAGAACCTAGATGTGAAATCAGCCTCATATCACCATCTTATCTTCAACAAGTAAAATGAAAGAATACACTGAAAATTCCCATTTAATGAATAGTGCTGGGAGAACTGGTCAGCCCCATGAAAAAGACTGAAACTGGACCCGCACCACTTACAAAAATTAACTCATGCTGGATAAAAGATTTAACTGTAAGACATAAAATGATAAAAACCTTAGAGGAAAGTATGTGGAAAACCTTTAAAAATATTAGTCTTGGGAAAGAATTCATGAAGACAACCCCACTGGCAACTGCTGTAATAACAAAAATAAACAAATGGGACCAAATCAAGTTTAAAAGCCTCTGCACATCTAAAGACACAAGCAACAAAGCAAATAGACAGCCTTCATAATGGGTGAAGATATTCACATGTTATGAGTTGAACAAAGGGCTAGTGGCCAGAATATACAAAGAACTCAAGTAAATTAACAAGAAAAGAGCCGACAACCCCATCAATCAATGGGCAAGTGACATGAACAGAACCTTTTCCCAAGAAGACAGCTGAATGGCCAAGAAACATGAAAAATGCTCATTATCCCTGATCATCAGAGAAATGCAAATC
Organism: Otolemur garnettii; assembly: GCF_000181295.1. Classification (NCBI taxonomy): domain Eukaryota; kingdom Metazoa; phylum Chordata; class Mammalia; order Primates; family Galagidae; genus Otolemur; species Otolemur garnettii. The sequence continues at coordinate 1,614,610 of NW_003852471.1, read as the reverse complement.
AAAACCACTTTAAGATACCACCTAACACCAGTGAAAATAACCCACATCACAGTCCCAAAGCTGCAGATACTGGCACAGGTGAAGAGAGAAGAGTATTGCAAACTAATATAGTCTTTTCGAAAACAAATATGGAGACTTGTCAAAGAACTAAAGTAGACCTCCCATTTGACTCTCAATCCCATTAATAGATATCTACCCAGAAGGAAAAAAAAAAAAAAACATTTACCATAAGGTCGTTTCCACTCAAATATTCATAGCAACTCAATTCACAATCACAAAAGTGTGGAATCCACACACGAATGGGTTAATAAATTGTAGTATATGTACACTATGGAATACTATTATTCAGGCATAAAAAAAGATGGAGGCTTTTCATCTATTGTATTTACCTGGATGGATTTAGAGAACATTCTCCTGAGTATAGTATCTCAAGAATAGAAAAACAAGCATCCCATGTACTCCACACTAATCTCAAAATAGTAGATCAACAACTATAGCCCCACACAAAAGAAAATTCAAGAAGGGGGCAAGTGGAAGGGGACTTGATTAGTTCTTACATATCCAGAACAATGTAGGGGTATGCAGCACACTTCCTGAGTGAAGGGCTCAACTATTCATTGATTGATTAATGGACTTTAATCAATCAATGAATTGGACTTTACCTTACAAATGCAAATAATGTAACCTAATTACATGTACCCTTCTATTAACCCATAATCAAAAAAATAAAATAAAATAAAAGTACAGAAATGATTAACAGATACTTGTGTTATTATGTGGCAGGCACTCTGCTAAAGTATTTACCCAAAGAACTACTGGGACGATTACATGAGGAAATGAACAAAAAGCACAAAGGAAGCACTTGGTACATAGTTGTACTTTTTAGACTATACTGTTACCAGGGTGGCCAGTGCTAATGCTGCTGCCCTGCTTAATAGCTCCAACCAGAAACAGCCTCCTTAATAGGATTGTAATATAAAATAAAGGGCACCCCATTAATATAAATTTTGGACAAGCAACAGATAATTTTTTGTGTATGTATTTGATAGGATTTAGTAGTATTTATACTACATTGCATGGCTGCATAGAATGTAATTATACTGAAAAAATTATTTATCTGAAATTCAAATTGAACTGCATATCTTGTGTTTTCATTAGCTGAATCTAGTAACCCAGGTTCCAAAATATGCATGTAAGGTGACCTACTGGTGAAATAGTGTGAAGTGTTCATTAGCAGTGTAAACAGCAATTCAAAGCAACCCTTCATCCCAAAGAGGGGTGGTGACATCTGCTTCTCCAGTGGAGAGTTCAGCAGCATATTTCATACTCATACTCCACAACCATGGATATTCTATGTTCCATGAGTTTTCTAGACCAAGGGGACATCTTTTCAAGAATCTGGGTTCTCCTTCTGGTTGTCTAAGTCACTGTTTTAATGTAGCAGTTTCATATGAATGTAAATACGTAACAGCAAAAAAAAAAAAAAGAGGCGTATTAAAAGTATGCATGATAAGGATTTAAACAGCTGTGCTCTGAATTCATGAAACATTTCAAAGGAATTTTTAACAGTTTATATTGCAATCCCCCAAATATTTTGCAAAATACAACATTCTTTTAATTATAAAATTTATCTCTTTGGGTGGCGTCTGTGGCTCAAAAGGGTAGGGTGCCGGCCCCATATGCCGGAGGTGGCGGGTTCAAAAACCCAGCCCCAGCCCCCTCCCAAAAAAAAATTATCTCTTTTCTAAGAAACTAAAGTCCCTGCCTATTTCTGACATATTTATGTTTAAAATATAGGAATGATGTTTATATAAAAGTTATCTGATGCTCTTAAAACCTTTTGAGTCTTTTTGACTCTTCCTGGTGTCTTATTGAAAAAATTATACAGTATTCTATATATTGCAAAAAACTATCTTATTCTCACAGTGTAGAAGAACATTGCACACTAGGAAAGAATTCTGATTTTCCCACTTGAAAGATGTTTCTGCCCCCCCTTCCATATCACACATTATCTAAAGATAAGACAGGCCTCACACAACATTTGGAAGTTCTTCTCCAAAATGTCAGAGTTGAACATTAACGTTATGTGCTTTCATGTACAAAATCACCCTTGTCAGCGTGATCATCAGTCTAATAATATGCTTTTCAACATTGTTTATTATTATGGGGTTGCTGTTTTAATTTTGCATTAATTCCCCCCACCAAAAAATGTCATAAATCAAATGAAAACACTTTCTCTTCTAAGTAACTACAAACTTCTATACACTCAAAAAGTTTTTTTGACAATATGACATTTACCATTATCTCCCCAAACTTCTCTTTTGGAAAGTAAGTCACAATTATAGAATTCTGAAATCCATTCCGTCTTCATTTATGTGCCTGAGTGAGGGGAAAATCATGAAGTGAGTAGAGCTGGTGTCTAGTGGCACCTCCCACACACCCACAACCCTGTTTCTCCTCCTTCACACCTTCTAGAACATTTGTGGGAAGACTGAACGAATGAGTAGTTAAGCAATCAGATGGTCACCGCAGATACTGTAAGTTTCAAAGTGACTAACAGTGCATTTATTCCTTGGCTAAGACAACTGTCTGGATGGACCAAAGGGGAAAGGGCAAATATTTATCATGGCGACATCTCTGTCGCCTTCCAAAGACTGGTAAGAGAAGACAAATGCTGTTGCTTCTGTCAGGCTTACAAATAATAATAATAATTACAATATTGCTATATGAAGAACTCTCATGGCAACAATGATTCTCCTACCATTCGTTTGGTATTTTATGCTCTATAAGAACATTTGCAAATCATTTTGGGAAAATTATTAGCTAAAACTCAAGCAAAACTTCCCTTTCCCTGAAAGACCCTGAATTAATTAGCTTTTTGTTTGGTTTGTTCTTATACGTACTTTGAATGTGATAGGAAATGAAAAATGTATAATTCCAAGGGACATATAGCAGTTTGAAAAGGATTTCATTTGTTTTTGACCAAGATTTTTTTTAAATTTTCTTCTACGATAATATTAATAATTAAGCATTATACTCAGCCCTTTGCTTTTGTTTCAAAAATGTGAACAGTAAAATTTCCTTTTCTCAGGGGTAGAAAGGGTGAAAGGAAAGGATTCTAGCCACGATATCATCTTATTTTATGACATCTATTCACAATTTCCAAGAGGGGAGGTGGCAAAATTTCATCTCTTGTGCCCTAGACAACTGTTAGGGGTAATATTCAATTATAATTCTTCTCATTCGGGAGATACTTGAAGGTGGCTTGCTTTATTTTCCAGTAGGAAAATTATAAAAGAATGTTATGCTTAATTTCTCAATTCAAACAGGAAGATAAAAGTGTTTATAGAACATTTTTTTGTAACCTATAATTTGGGGGTAAGAGAATGGGCTAGTCTTTACAGAATTCTGCCCCAGTACACTAATGGTATTTCTCAAACCCTATTTGTCAGGATCCAGGAAAGCTCACATAGAAGTAACCAGGGAACACTCAAAGTAAAAGTGAAAAATGTTTTCCAGGTGTTAATTTTAATCCAGGCTTAAAGTGTTTCCTGGATCAGTAGCTTCAGCCTTACCTGGGAACTTCTTAGAAATGGGGAAATTTCTTGCTAGAATTATTTCACCTCAGACCTACAAAATTACAAATAGCACTTTAACAATACCTTAAGGGATTCATACGCATATTCAATTTTGAGGAATGTAGTCCAACCACCACAGTGCGCTATCAAAGCTTTGCAACAAACCCATAAAGCAGGTTCTTAACTATAATCTTTAGTAGGGAAATCTTGGTTATCGGTATAGTGAAGTAAGGGGTTGTTAAAGAGCCTATGGCATAATATTGAGGAGGGGGGAATTAAGTGAATAAATGCAAACAAAATGCTTAGAATGTTGTCCAGCATGTAGAAATAACGCTGTCTGTCTGCCTATCTATCTATCTATCTATCTAGTAGTAGCAATAGTACTAAAGATCATACAAGTAACTACAATTTTTTCTAGCACTTACCACATCTGATTCAATCTTCCAAATAACCCTATTAAGTAGATGGAATCGTCGCCTCTACCTTGTGATGGAGGGATTAAAAAGACATAGTTTTGCCCAAAGTCACGCAGCTGATGGACAAGATGCTGACATTGAAACCTTGAGACTCCAGCCCCGCGTTGCAGTATAATGTTCTTTGAGTCAAATGCCTACAGTTCAGATCCTTTTCAAGGCGAGGGCTCTGTTTTCTCACCAAATTGTATTTATTTCCAACCGCAAATGGGAAGAGCATTTTCAGATGATGGATGACTCAATAATGGCATTGAATTCAGAACCCAATTATTGGACTTTTAGATCTGCCTCTCCATTTTGCTCCAGGTTCTATTCCTTTCCTCTCTGCTCTGGCCCTAGAGAACCTGTCATTATTCACTGGCCTCCCAGCCGAAGAAAAGGTCTCAGATCAGCGTCAGAATCCTCTTGGAAGGTAATAGAACCCAGAGCCGAGAGTTCCAGCTCCCCAGGATTCTGCCTAATAAGTGGCCCCTTAGAGTATCTATTTCATAGTCCTTGAGGGCATTTTGCATTTTGATGGAGAACGTGTGAAGATGAAAAGCCTTAACCTTCCTGGATCCTGACAAATAGGGCAGAAGGACTATCTGAAGCTGGAATATCAGGGATGAGAAGCAGAGTGCTCTAGGGTAAAACAAAAGAAAAAGGGAAAAAGTTTCTCCAAAGAGCCTCTGATCTCAGCCTGTAGGCCAATAGTGCCCCATGAAATAGCACCCTACATAAAAGTCTCTAAAAGTAGCAAAGGGGAACACGATATCCTACAGGTTTTAGGAGAGGCTGTCCTGATTCTCAGTCTAACCTTGCTAGTGGTTTATCTAACTAAAAATTTGAAAGTTATCTGTGATGGCTTCCTGAAATTAAAAAATCACCTCTTCAAATGAGGACAGGCTCGAGCATGACATGCCGGGGTGGATGATATAATTGACGTTTTTATTCTTTGTATCTCAACAGAAAGATGAAAGGACTCACAGTCTAAATAGGGAGGATCTAACACTCTTTTAGGGAATGGATGTTCAACTTTAGGAAATCTGAATCATTTGCATAGTGGGAAGATAGACACTTACTAGGTACCTGTTCTAATGTTTCATAAGAAGGCTGTATAATCCATTTGGTTGGTTTTAATAAATACGTGTGTAAAAAAAAAAACTTGATATGTTGGAAGACTCACTGAAGAGTTTATGAAGTATTTCTCAAGTACATGCCTTTTATTATAGTAAACCCTTGAGGTCTTTGATAAAACTGAAATTTAAAATCTGAACAAGATAGAAAAATATCAGTTAGATCGTGAAAAAGACAAAAAAAAAAAAAAATCCATGTACTGTCCGGATCCTTGTGCTTTGAAAAGATGAGAAATGGAATTAGATGTACAGGCTGAAGTTTTTTAATCATCCCTCTTCAAAATATTCAAGATGGTTTTCTTTTTCTTTTTCTCTGATAAAGGCAAAAGTGATATTTCATGTTGGTTAATAAAAGAAAGTCATATTAGCCTGAAACCAAAATAGCAAGAGAATGTATAAGCTTAAGTGTCAGTGTCCAAAAAGGAAGGCAACCATAAAGGTCTAGAAAATTTCTAACAATTTGTAGAAACAAAGAAAACAACCTGATTAAAAAGAAAATGATGAGTTCAAGAGAATATATACTTGACCATTCCACTTCCTATGCTAGTTCAAAATTTTGAACAATGGAGTATGACACCTGGTTTTTCTTTTGCTCCTTTGCTTTAATGTTACATATTTTGCCATTATTTCTCTTGCAAAAGTGCACGGGATGTGACATAGACGTTGCTATAGTTACTCATTGTTAATGAATTTGGAGAACTAGTCAATCAGACAAATAGCTCTCTTTCACATAAAAATATTAGAGCGTATGGAAGGGAACTGTATGACTGAACAATGACTCATCACAACATCAATACAAAAAGTTTAAAAATAATGAGGAAATAAAATTATAATACATTGAACAGGGTTTTTTTTTTTTTATCTTTGAGTCTCACTTGTCAAGGCTATGGTTTGAAAGCATTTTGTAACACTTATTTACTTAAAATCTATTTAATCCCTTCTAATCTTTTGGTTTTGTTTATAGTACATAGTATATTTATTAATAATTAGGAAAAGTAGAGGCAAAATATTCAAATGCAATTCACAAAAATCAAAATGTCCCTTTAGAAACAAGAAATACTTTCATGATATTCAGCACCTCAAATTTTGAAACAATTTTTCACAGTAAAAAAAAAAAAAGATCTGTGTTTTACTTATGAAAGGAGACTATAAACTTTCTCGAACAAAAGTGGATGAGGGATGTTAAAAGAAAGTGTCAAAATCTTCTTATTTAGGGTACCAAAATAAGAGGGGACACGATTTCAGCTAATAAAGGTGATTTAAAAATATTTTTTATGCTAGCAATAAATACATTCAGTATGTCGAAAACAGTGAGAAAAATTACTCAGGAACACAAAAAAGAGAAGATGGTGGATAAGCCATGCTTGAAATATTCATGGACATACACATTAGTGTTTCCAGTACAACTCAGCAAAATTCCATTTGATTATGCCTCTTTTAAAATGAGCCCAGTTGTAAACAGCCCCTACAATCTTAATAGCTTAAGTTAAGCACATTTCCATGTCTTTCTATATGCAATTTAGAAATATTTACATAAATATTATATTGCCTAAAATAGTTCTAAAGCTATGGAAATACTAAAAATGACATTTAGGCTCTCTACTCAGTAAGAAAACTTCTAAACAAAAAAAAAAAAAAAAAAGAAAAAAAAGAAAACTTCTAAACAAATTTAGGCATATGTGCATCTATCTTAAAAATTAAAGAATCATGGGAGAAAAGCATTTTTTAAACAATCTAACACTTGAAGCTCAAAGAATAATATAATAATAATAATATATACTCTAAAATCCTCCTCTACTTTGGTATAAAAGGAAAGGAGACAGAAATGTACAGTTTTCTGGCAGAGAGTTTAATTTGGTGAATGGATATGCTAATTTAGTTTTTAACTTTTTTTTTTTAAGTCTCAGGAAAATCAACTTACTTCTGAGGCCAAACTGTGATGTTTAATACAATAGCCTCTGGCTTCAAGACTGTACTGTTCTGAATTAAGAGATCTAAGGGTAGATTCCAGACTAAATTTCAGATATTTACTATAACAAAAAATGTAACATTTTGACTTGGTAGTATTTCAGATATATTTGATTAAATAAAATTACTATCATTTATTTTATTAACTTCTTTATATCTTTTAAATATAGCTACTGGAAATTTGAAATTTCATATGGGGCTCACTTTATATTAGGGAGTGTTGGGTTAGAAAATAGAAGTCCATGAATAATGAAGAATCATTTACTGGCAAAGCAAGCCATGTAGATATTCTGTTCTTTGGCAAAAATGTTATATTAGTGTGTGGGGTGCCTAAGACAGTTGGCAAAGCCTGCTCAGCTTATACTGCACCTCAGGAATAATACTTCATGTCACCACCATAGAACAACTTGCAAAGCTATTTCTAAAGGAGAAAAGAAAAAGCAAACCTAATTCTAGTTAGAGCATTTACAGTCCTGAGTTGGAACTGTTTTGACAAGGGAGTGGTATGCATGAGTGTGTGTGAGGGATGGCCATACATGTAGTGACAGGGTCAGGCATGTTGGAACTGTTTTGACAAGGGAGTGGTATGCATGCATGTATGAGGGATGGCCATACAAGTAGTGATAAGGTCAGGCCCAAGTAGATAAGAAATATACGAAAAGACGGATGTAACTAGAGTAATCAAAGAAAGTGATTTTTACCTCTCTATAATATCTATAGAAAAGAAAGTTCTTGCATCAGAATTTTGAAAACCCTTGTCAGATATTCTAAGATGGAAGTAATGGGCTGTTTAAAACACCTATAATATAAGAGTGAGACCCCATTTCTACTAAAATAGAAATTAAAAAAAAAATAGCCAGACATTGTGGTGGGCACCTGTAGTCCCAGATACTAGGGAAACTGAGGTTGCTGTGAGTTTGGATGCCACAGCACTCTACCCAGGGTGACAGTGAGACTATTAAATAAATAGAATAGGATCTACTAGAAAAATTGTTCTATATCACTTCCTACTAATATTTAAAAATATGTGAGTCATTCATAAATTTATCATTAGGTATGAGTTACCTGCACAGGCCTGATAATTACTTAGAAATCATTTTTTAAGTTAGCAACTATCTACATGAGTTCCTTGGTACATTCATACACATCAAGAATCAAAATGTCAATGAATTAATAAATTGGGCTGAGTGGAAAATAATGTTTGAAACAGGAAGTGCACCTTGCTCTGATCAATGACACATGACAGTAATGAGAATTTATTAGAAGACTCTAATAAGATCAGCCTTCTGCATCCTTCAGAAAGACTCTAATAAGATCAGCCTTCTGGATCCTTCAGTGTGAGCTTTTGACTGAATCCAAATTTTATAAAATAAATCCTTTTAATAAAGGAATTTGTTCTATGAAGTTTCAGATGTGGAACTGAACTTGGGGATGTGAGGGGCTATAGGTAGCCTCAGGGCAACAGGTTCCCACCCCTGTATCCAAGGACAGTAGTCCAAACCAGTAGTTCTCTAGCTTTAGTGGGCATCAGTAATATTGAAATGCTAAGACGTGTATCTAGAGTTTCTGATTCATGGGTGTAGGGTAGGGCCTGAAAATTTGCATCTCTAAACTTCCTAAGTGCTGCTGCTCTGCTATTGGTTATGGAACAGAGTTTCGAGAACTACTGGCCTAAACGCTTTCTTAGTAACCAAAAAACATGTCAGTAAAGAGTTTTCTTTTAGATTTTACCAATTTTTAAGATTTCATACAAAAGAATCATAAGCAGAAAATTGTGTAAATACTGTGCATTCTAAAACTGAGCATTATTCCCCTGAGAAAATCATGGGGGGAGAATTAATCTCTCAAAATAAAATATATGATATAATTCTCAGTGATCATCTTGCTTTCATGTGTAAATGTTTCCCTTTATTTCTAACACAAGAAAAATGCAGATTAATTCATCCTGCTTTTCATGGAGCAGGATTAGTTCTATCTCACGTGGAGACAATACAGTAGAACTTCTGTCAGCTGACCACCAGGGGCACTGTAACAAACTGGTCGACATGTTGGAGTTGGTCAACATAAGGAACTAGGCCTACTGTACTCATATGTACATGTGATGCTTGTCTATTCTGGGTCTTTGAAAATTAGGTCAACTTAAGTGGTCAATGTAGAGAGGTGGTGAACTATGGAAGTTCTACTATGTAAGATTATATTATATGAAAAGATTACATTTTTTAATGGGCTCAAATGAACCCCTTGCCTCAGCCTCCCGAGTAGCTGGGATGCCCACAGCAAGGCCCGGCTATTTTTAGAGACAAAGTCTTGCTCTGGCACAGGCTGATCTCAAACTCATGAGCTCAGGCAATCCACTCACTTCGGCCTCCCAGAATGCTAGGATTATAGGCGTGAGCCACCAGACCTGGCCGATAACCAAGATTAATGACACTTTTTCCTTCAGGACTATAAAACCACTTCATTATATGAAATTTAAAATTTTTTAAATTTTTTAATTAATTAATTAATTAATTAATTTGCAGTATTTTTTGTCCGGGGCCAGGTTTGAACCTGCCACCTCTGACATATGGGGCTGGCACCCTACTCCTTGAGCCATAGGCACTGCCCTGAAATTTAAATTTTTGTGTTAGCTTTAGTAGTTCTGTGGAAAAATCATTTGAATCTCTAAAATATGTGAACAAAATAAGTCTGTCATCTTTAAAAATCAAATTCATGAAAGTTTTTAAAGTACATTTCCACTGAATGAGACTTTATTTTATTCCCATAAAATGCTGTCAGGAAGCAATTTTCATCCAATATTTTAGGCCATTAATAAACATCATTTTGACAGTCATTCCATCTATACCTAGTTCTAGTGTTCAATATTTAGTATTAATCTTTAATGTCTCACAGTTCAAGCTTAAACTCAAATTCCTTTGTGATTTCAGGTTCTCTACAGTCTGAACCTAATCCATTTGTTCATAATAATTTCCTTACCATGAACCTTGGGTAAAATGTCTAGTTTATGGGTCTTCAAATTTGTCTTGTGTTTTCATGCCTCTGAGCTTCAAGTTAGAATTCCTTACTTTCTGTTCTTTTGCCATGTAAATCCTACTCTATTACCTGCATGAAGTCTTTTCTTACTAAATCAGTTCTCATTGGATACAATATTTTCTGCCATATATTATTAGCTAATTTTCTGTATTTACAATAAATAGCTCCCAGCTTAGTGCCTGTAGCACAGTGGTTACGGTGCCAGACACATACACTGAGGCTGGTGTGTTCAAACCCAGTCCAGGCCAACAATTTGACAACTGCAACAAAAAATAGCTGGGTGTGTGGCAGGCGCTTGTAGTCCCAGGTACTTGGGAGGCTGAGGCAAGAGAATCTCTTAAGCCCAAGAGTTTGAGGTTGCTGTGAGCTGTGACACCATGGCACTCTACCGAGGGTGACACAGTGAGAGTCTGTCTCAAAAACAAACAAGCAAACAAAAAACAATAAATAGCTACCATTTGCATTATTACTCCTTACCAGGTTTTAAAGCAAATCATTTAATCATTTACAATAACCATCAAAAGGATGTAGGTGCTACAAATTCAGACAATTAAATTTGCAAAGTTACCCTTGAAAAAGTGCTACACACTTCATCACTCAGTATCACTATGGTCACCTACAAAGTACTCCCCTTGGGAAGCTATGTACCAACACCACTGCCTAGTCCACCCTTCAAAGCAGTTTTACTTACAATTACTCTTATTTGAATAGAAATCAACTTATTAAAGTTGTATATTTGGAAGAGGTACCTAGTTTTACTTAAGCCTTAAAACTCAACCCACCAAAGCTCTTATTTTGTTTATAAATCTACTAATTTTGTGTTTAAATAAAAAAATTAGCTTTCACATTGAAAGTGGCAAATTGATTACAAAATTTGGCAGGGTAAATTCCCCTAGACATTTAACAGCATTTATTAACAAGATTAATTTAATTAATTTAGATTCTTTGAACTACAATTCAGATTTATCAAATTTCATGAGCCCTTCTTGAACAAGTAGGGCAGATTTGTAAATCTGTATATCTACATCTTTCTAAACATAGAAGCAATCCTTGTATATCTAATAAGGCAAACTTTGAATTTCAGTAAATAATATTCCCCTGAGTGTATCTGATATGTTTAAAAGAGTAAGCAAAATATTCTTAAAGCTACATCATGACTTCATGTTTATCACTACGTGTAGTCAGTACTGGGCAAATATTCACATAGCAGATTTTCATTTTTTTTTTTTTTTGGTTATTATTTGTTTTATGGAAGTAGCAATAAGATTTATGGAGGTATGAATTTATTACAATCATTTTGGGGGTGGACAGGCAAAATTTACTCCCTTAGCAGGGCTGAGACAACTTAGTTAAAGACTCAAGAGCAAAGAGATCTAGTAATTTTAAAAATATTGATCACTGAGATATGGGATGCTGGGGGAATCTTTCTGCGGGATTATTTGATTTGAACTGGTATTTACTCAGTGAAATTTTTTTTTTTTTTAAGAAACTCCCTATTTTTACCATGTGGTATATTATTTACTACCCTTAACTATTCTTTTATCCCTAATATCTTTCATTGATTTTATTACAGAATTTGAATCAAAAAGGTTCTATTTGACCTAAGATTGTAATACTTTTCATCAATCTTTTGTGAGATTTTGGTGTATAGGGATTTGCAACTTGAGTATTTCTTTCACATGTTTTGAAACTCATTTCTGCTTTTTCTTTATCATAATTCTTAGTATTTCATGCGATGGCACAAAATTAATGCTCAAATTATCACAATGAGTATACCTATATTGCTTTATCACAGCAAAATACCCCAGAACTATCTTGATTTTTATTGCATGGAGTGATGGAATCAGCTTTTTTCCAAGGAGCTCTGATTCTTTTCAGTGAAAATTAGCATTAGAGGCCAATATTGGGCACTATAAGCAGGTATCGAGGGAAGGTTGTTGTTAGACTCGGTGACAATACTGCTAGTCTGTGTCAGTAACAGAGTTAGTGAAGGTAAATATTTCACAGTTTATAACTTCACTATAAACTTTTCTAATTCTTTTCAATCATGTTTTATATTATAAACATACATGTTCTTTCTCTTTGGGGGCTAGAATCTTCACCATACTTTTTGAAAAACCAACTTTATATGCAATGCTACTTAAATCACATGAAACTATGATTTAAAATACTGTGTAGCCTCTCTTATAGCTTGACATGCACCTGCTGAGATGGACGTCTCACCATGGCTGCAATTCATTTCTTCTCTTCTTTGTAACATTTACGTATCTCAAACATCATTCTCTAAGTACTTCTATGACAAGATAATTCAAACAAAGGATTTGTGAGTTGTTTTTACCTCATAACCTATTTTCCCAAAGAACAATTTTATACATGATAGATTCCAAGACACTCCATGAAGGACTATTTACTTTTTTTTTTTTTTTGAGACAGAGTCTCATTATGTCACTCTTGAGTGCTATGGCGTCACAGCTCACAGCAACTCTTGGGCTTAAGTGATTCTCTTGCTTCAGCCTCCCAAGCAGCTGGGACTATAAGTGCCTGCTACAACACCTGGCTATTTTTTTGTTACAGTTGTCATTGTTGTTTGGCTGGCCTGGGCTAGGCATTGAACCCACCAACCTCAGTGCATGTGGCTGGCACCATAACCACTATGCTCCTGGCGCCAAGCCAGAAAGTCTATTTAGCCAACAGTTCTGCTCAACTGTAGCACTGAAACCATAGTCTGATTCCTGAAGCACTGGGCTACAGGAGGGAAGAGATGGAAGGATTGGTTCCCCCTTCTTCCAGGTGTAGCGACAGCCTCGAATACAATTCTAATAATCCACTAAGGCTTTTAGGTATGAAGTTTTTTTAATCATTTAATATTTATTTTCCCAAATATTCACTCAGCGTCTCTTTAAGTACTCCTTGAGGGTCCCTTTTGATTAAACACTGACTAAACATTAGAGTTTCAAACTTAAACTCCTGAGGACATGAAATTGAGAAATCACGTTCTTCCCCCTTAAAAATCTTGACCTGTCTCAGAGCTAAATTAATGGCGAACCAATGTCCTCAAACAGGCAAGGTGGATGAACCTAGCGCACCTGCAGGTACATTGGCTTTAGAAGGAAGCACTGATGCTTCATCTAAAATACAGGCAGGAAAAATAACAGCTATAGGTGCAGATTCCTGTATGTGGGTAGATGTAACATCCTTTTCTAATGGTTTCAATTACCTGAATAGCTGAAGATACACTGTGCCAAGGGATGAAGAAAGAAGTTAGGAGGAAATTAAAAAATTTCTTGAAGCAAATGGAAAACAACATACTAACAATCTATAGGATACATAAAATGCAGTACGAAGAGGAAGTTTACAAGCAATAAATGTCTATATCAACAGAGTGGAAAGACTTCAAATGCAGAAAACCTAGTAATGTACCTCAAGGAATCAGAAAAGTAAGAACAAATAAAACCCCAAATTAGGAGGAAATAAATAACAAATATCAGCATAAATAAATAAAATTAAGACTAAAAAACTACAGAAGACAAGCAAAATGAAAAGTTGGTTGTTTGAAAAGGTAAAAAAAAACTGACAAGCCTTTAGGAAAACTGAGATCAACATGGAGAAGACTCAAATAAATGAAATCAGTAATGGAAGAGAAGATGTAATAACTGGGACTACAGAAATACGTAGGATTAACAGAGACCAAGATGAACAACTATACAGCAGCTAATTATAAAACATAGAAGTGCATAAATTCATAGGCACATATGACCTACTAAGATTGAACCATAAAGAAACAAAAAAGCTGAAGAAACTCATAAGAAGTAGTGAGATTGAATCTGTAATAAAACATCTCCTTTCAAAGAAAAGGCTAGGACCTGATGGCTTCGCTGCTAAATTCTACCAAACATTTGAAGAATAGTGTTTCTGTTGAAACTATTGCAAAAATTGAAGAGAATGGAATACTTCCAGATTCATTCTAAGAGGCCACCATTACCTTTCTAGCAAAACCAGACAAGTAAACAACAACAACAAAAAGAAAATTGCAGGCAATGTCCCTGATGAATACAGGTGAGAAAATCCTCAACAAAATGCCAACACATCAAATCCAACCACCTATTGAAAAGATTATTCACATTGATCAAGTATGATTTATTGCAGGGAGGTAAGAATGGTTCAATATCCTGAATGAATAGTCATAATACATCACATTACAGAACCAAGAGCAAAAGTCATATGATCATTTTAATAGGTGCCAAAAAAGCAACACCCTTTTGTGATAGAAACCCTCAAAAACTGGCTATAGAAGGCAAATACCTCAACATGGTAAATGCTATATATAATAAATCCACACCTAACATCATACAGAATGGAGGAAAAATGGAAAGCCTTTTCCTTATGAGATCTGGAACAAGATAGTGATATTCACTTTCACCACTTTTATTTAACATGATTCTGCAGTCTTGGCCAGAGAAATTAGGCAAGAGAAAGAAATAAAAGGCATCCAATTTGGAAAAGAAGGAATCAAACTAGCCCTGTTTACTGATGACATGATTTTATACTTAGAAAATCTAATAACTACCAAAACTGAAAAATTCACCAAGGATGCAGAATGCAGGACAGCATCCAAAATCAGTAGCTTTATATATGCCAACAGTGAACAATCTGGAAAAGAAATCTATAAGTCAATCAATAAGCATTTATAATAGCTACAATAATATATGATACCTATGAACCAATTTAACCAAAGATATGAAAGATCTTTGCAAGGGAAACTTTAATCCCTGATGAAAGAAATCGAAGAGCATACACACACAAAACTGAAAAGATAACCCATGTTCATGGATTGGAAGACTAGATACTGTTAAAATGACAGTACTACCCAAAGCAATGTACAGATTCAATGTAATCACTACCAAAATACCCAATGACATTCTTTATAGAAATAGAAAAAATATTCTAAAATTTCTGGATCCTCAAAAATCCCCCCTCCCCAAACCCAAAAGAGCCAATGCAATCTTGAGCAAGAAGAACAAAGCTGAAGGCATCACACTACCTGACTTCAAAATCTACTATAAAGCTGGAGTAACCAAACATTGTAGTACTTGGCATGAAAAAAAGACACATGGATACATGGGAAAAAATGAAGAAGCCTGATGTAAAATATATTTAAATAATTTATCACTATGTGTTATAATTCAAAAAAAGATTAGTGACTCATTGGCAATAGAATGGATGGAATTATGCTCCAGTATTTTCTGCCTGTACAATAATATTTTAATAATATGTAATCATGTCCTGTATCTATATTCACAGCATATGTAAATATTTGAGCGATTAAATCTTAGAGAGATTTAGTCCAGGATCAAGCAATGGAGCTTATATGGAACTCCTACAGGGTATTATATTACCTAAATTTGGCATGAAAAAGGCAGTTAAAATACCTGTGTAAATTATTAGAATCTGCTACATAAAATTTTTAAAATTATGTGCTAACCAAAATGTGAAATTATATATGCCGGAGAGTCAGTATTTACTTTAAGATATAGTAACAGTTTTCACAAATGTTAGAGCTGATTTATGTTTCTATTGGCATGTGTGTTTATTTCAGAGGCACACACCTGTCATTGTTGCTAAACTTTAATGAATCTTGAGAAATGTTTTCCTTCCATTCATTTTGATTGACTTGCTGCCTACAAAAACATGTGAGAATGACGGGTGTTGATTTTGAATTGATAAACTCTGATTACTGTGTCAGTGAACTGCTCTTAATTGGCCTCATTTCTTTATTTCCTTTTCTGGGTACTTGTTTGGAGGTGTGATATATCTTTTGGATGTATGTGGAAGTGATCCTACTATGTTCTTTTTTTTTTCTTTCCTTTTTGTTCTCGTGAGGGTAAAGTTGACAGAGCAAATTTATTGGTGAGTTTCTAAAATATTTGCTGTTGATATTAACTATCATTTTTAATGTCATATTTATATTTTAAATGTTATGTTGAAAATGTGCTATTACTTGTCCCAGATCAGATAAAACATTGCAGAAAGAAATGAACAAGAATAAGAAAAGAATGCAAAATAATGAATTTGCAAAATAAATAATCTTGCCTTAGCGTGTAAATGGAATCCAAATGTTCTTCATACTTTCCCTTAAAGTTACTGTCATGCCCTGATGATTAGAAATATTTCTGGAAGAGAAGAAACAGTTGAAAAAGCCTATCGGTTACCAGGGACTTAAACCTGAGAGTAATGAATGATCTAGGTGGAAAAATTATGTCTGCCCTGACATCAGATAAAGTGATGAACTTAAAGCAGAGTGGACGTAAGATATGAAAAATAAGGGTAAAGAAGAGAAAACATGTCCTAGAAAAATATTTGTTGGACCTTGCATGTTGAGGCTGTGAAAAATGTACCTCTTAGATGATCTAAATTCAGCAAAGTTATGTGAAACATAGCTTAGTACTTACGCCCTAATGGCAAAGTATCAAAGCTTCCCATTTGGTGTGCCTTGACACACTGTAGTGCTACAGATGGTTACTGATGTGACCAAATACTGACCCCTGCAGCCTCAGAGAGGGATAGATAGTCCTGGACCTGGACTAAGAGGCCATCTCTTTCATTCTTAACCAGACTCTGCCATTTATGATCTCTCAAGGTATCTAGAAGTTTACCATTTTCTATGTCTGAGATTTTAAAAAATGGACAAGGTGACTCTCTGAAGTCCTTTTTTGGCAGTCAAACCAGTCAACTTACTGCTTCCAACCATGCCAATTTCTGCTCATCAAGATTTCATGTCTAGAATGCACTCTTTTCCAACATCTATGCAGCGTATTCCTTAAATAAGACACAAGAAGTTTGATCCATAATGGAAAAGACTGTTACAACAGCACTTTATAATTTATACAACTTCTATTCAAAGAAAGGTACTATGCACAAAATGAAAAGATAATCTTAGAGCTGGAAAACCCCATGAGTTTTTTAAGGAAAACCTATCTGTCCTTTAAGCATAAAAATAGATTAACGAATCATCTATAAACGTTAAAATGATTGAAATATATTCAAGTGTATCATGTAAATAGTATAATAATGACTTTGTTTTAAAAAGCAAAAGGAAATTATAGATGCTGCATGATATTATTAATGCAATGTTTTTAAACTCCCCAAATTGTTTTTGTTTTTAGGTATGTAAAATATATGCAGGAAGACTTCACAG
The DNA here is from genome assembly GCF_000181295.1 of Otolemur garnettii. Lineage (NCBI taxonomy): Eukaryota > Metazoa > Chordata > Mammalia > Primates > Galagidae > Otolemur > Otolemur garnettii. Next base: position 1,597,248 of record NW_003852471.1, on the reverse strand, counting down.
CCATACATGGGAATGCCCATCTCTTTGTCATGGCATTCCCTTTGGAAAGGAAAAGTCAAAGACGTGTGTATTAACTGGAGCTGTAACATTTAATTTCTTTATTTAAAAGAAATATAAAGAAAGTATGTTAAAAATTGAATATATTTTGAATCTTTGCAGTGGGTTTATCACTGGTACATTGTACTCTGCAGTAGTCTTCAGTTTGAAAATGTTTCACAGTTTAAACATTTTAAGTGGAGGAGAGAAGTCTGAGGCCATTTTAATAAATATAATCTTATATGTATTGATTACATGGTTGATTTTATATGTGTGTATCACTTTATGATTTTCTCTATTTGACTAGTTTGTTAATTTAATTTTGCCATCAAATTATGTAATTTTAAGAGATCAGAGTGTGGTTTTTACTTCTTTTCTGTTCTTTTCAATGACTAGCATTGCCCTAAACATCTAATATATATGGAACAGATAACCGTTAATTGATTACACAAAGCATGTTCACTAAAGTGGAAATTTTCATATTTTGAACAGATTAGCAATAGTCTCTGCAAATTTACCAGGTCCCAAAGAAGCAAATGTGTTTCTACATAGCAAAGTTATTTTTGATTTTTCTTCTTTATCCTGTGTTTGCTTCTTTCTCCTTCTCCCTTAAATACTTTCTCCTCCCCCCAATATCATGCTTCTAAATCAACCAAAATCAAGCAAAGCATGGTTTCCTTACAAATAAAAATGAATGAATACAGCTCGAAAACCCTGTGTGTTCCACCCTGCACCCAATAAAGCACAGTCCTTGGGAGGAGAATAGAGGAAGCCCATAAATGTTAGTTTGGCTACAGAGTTGTATCAGAATCCAGACTATAGATCCTTGCCAAAGGGAGAAAAACACCCCAAACTAGGACCCTATTATCTGAGTGTAGAAGCTGAACGATTTCAGAAACTATCGAGGATAAATAATTTTTAAGCCAAATGACCACAGATAGTCAGAACATCCTGTTTATAGATCTTCAAATCTTCCAATTTAGTCTCTCAATGGTCTGTTGGATTTATTTTATTTTTAATAGTTTTATTTATTTTGTTTTGTCTTATTTTAATTTTAAATACTTGATAAATGGTATTCCATAAAGCAGGCTGAAATTTTAGTGAGCTTAAAATTACTTTGAGAATCTTTAGATGTTTCTAGAGCCTATGCCCAGAAAAAAACAAACAAGGACACAAAAACACAGATGTTCACATAATTTCCAGGAGACTGTAGGCCTCCTGAACTCATCCCTGGATCCCTGATGACTCCGTAGATTCCAGCTTCACATACTTGCTCCAAACAATTCCAAGTTGTTTCTACCCAGCTCTAGTGAGTGGGTATCTGCTTAGGAACAAGCTAATACTGTGTTTTGTTTTGATTAGATAGGAATCTACCTTATAAGATTTAAAGTAATTATTGACAAGCAATTTAAAAATATGCAACTGCATTTGTTCTTTTCAAGTTGACCTGCAGGTTTAAAATCTATGTATAAACATATATCTAGTTTATGTGAACATTTATGTACGTGATCCTAGACACAAAACTCTGCAAAACTTAAAAGGAGAGAAACATGGATTCTTTCAACATTTCGTTCTAATTTTTAGAACTTCATTTCTGTTTACTTAAGGTAATTTTGCCAAATTAGAAACACAGGGTATTGAATTCTTCTGGGCTTTCTGCCTAATTTGACTTAGACTTAGGAAGCATGATAATTAGCAATATCGAATCTGAATGAAACCAACAGAGAAGAAAATAACTGGTTTTTAATCATAATGCCGCTGTTTTCTTGGTCGACATCCCTCATGAATGCAGCTATATTTCTTATTCTTGTAGTGGAAACAAACAGTTCTGAGGTCAGACTTCAGCAACATGAGGACTCTCTTCTTGCTTTTCATTTTCTGGAGAACATTTCACTTACCTTCTAACTCTTCCCAGCACTCCGAGCAAGGAAGGAGGAGTCCCCCCAGATTATTTTCTATTTTCTACATGCCTTTCTGGTTTCCTATTAGAGTGCAGGGACCTCCAGCTCCCTGGTCTCTTATTATAAGCATCGATTCTCATGGCCTGCTCCTTTTAGTCAGCCCCTAGATCCTTGACCAGCGAGTGGCTGGGGCACGTGGATAAGTTTGGACTTAGACACAAAGTACGATCCACTTAGTAGCCTATATTTTTTATATTATAACAAACACATTAATTTTAAAGTAAGAGAGAGAGCAAGCATTTTAACTTGGGGAGAAATATGGATTGTTTGGCTGGGGTTTTAAAATAAACCTTAGTTTATTTGGCTAGTGCTTTAGAATAAACTAAGCTTTAAAACAAAGAAATAATAAGTAAAGGACAAGAAGAAACCTGCTGTGGTACCAAGTGTGAACACTTACTGCCTGATACGTTCTCTTTAATCCTCTGAAGGTCATTACCACATGGATTACCATTGTTCCTTCCTTAGAAATTATTACTCCTCAAGATGGGGGTGATGATGCTTATGAGGACGACTAAGTTTACTATGTGTCTGCCTGCTGGCTACTTTATGAGCAGAGGATCTTTCAATTTTCACAATAATCCTCCCATTATTATGTAAAAACTTCCATTTCTACCTATATGCTTCAAGGTCAAAGAATCAACCCATACCGAAACTAGAGTTTGAACTCAGACATTCTGACCTCAGAGCTGCTGTTCTTAAGCTCCATCATATTCCTCGTGGGAAGGTGAATTCAACGGTCCCACCGTTGACCCATTTCCTTGTCCATTCTCCACAGTCTGTGAGTTCTTAGTCATAGTTATCCAGTCTTATGGATTTGAATTTCATCTATATTTTTACAATCTCAAGATCACTTTTTCAGTCTGGCTCCCTCCCCTTGAGCTCCAGACTTCTGTATGGACAATTCCAGTTGGATTTCTCACAGGCATTCATTTGAAAATGAACTTGTCCCTCTAAAACTGAAAGTAGAAACTGCTGGTTCCTTTTCTGAAACCCTGTTTTGCACATTTCTCTCTCTGATGATGACAACACCAGCCATCTAGTTGTTTAAGCTAAAAATATTAGAATCATCCTTGGCTGAGTCTTTTTTATACACCAAAATAGTATTTCCAAATGCATCTAGAACTTGATTCCTCCCCCCATTGCTACTAATGGGGACCTGTCCCAGCCACCATCGTCTCTTGTTTAATAGCCTCTTAATGCATCTCTTTGCTATCAATTTTACCCAAATTTGGTCAATAGAACTCAGAGGAAGTCTTTTAAGACAAGTCATATCATCCTACTTAAAAACCCCTCTAAAACAGAAGGGAGGAGCTTCCCATCTCCCTCAGACCTGGTCCCGGTCAACAACTCTCATTGCTCAGTCACTCTACTCAGCTGTATCCTCCTCTATCAAGTCTACCCCTTCTATCTCAGGGATCTTCCTCCAGATGACTATGTGGTTAGTTCCTCAATTTGTTCACAGCTCCGCTCAAATGCCACATTTTCTCTAACTCACTAACACAAGAAAACGCCCTCTCCAAACTCAGACACATTCCACCTGCTCTACTGTTCTCTGTAACATAAAGTACCACCCAATTCACTATGTATGTGCTTGCATCTCCCCAATTAAAGTGTAAGTTCCATAACTGCAAGGATTTTGTCTGGCTCATCTGCATATCCCCAGAACTATGCCTAGCACATAATGTTCATTCAATGAATCAATGAATTACACTTCCATTAGTGGTATATGTGAGGACCTGTGCCATCAATTCATCCCCAGGAACATGTATTTTCAAAATATCTGTTTTTAATATGAGGAGCAATTCCCTGTAGAAAGCAATTCTCTACTGGAAAACAGTAAGGTCTGATAAAATTTCAAATGACTATTTTTGTCTAACCAACAAATAGGTTATGCACACAGAACGCTCATAATTAGTATAATTAGTTAAAATATGGAGAAATTACAATGCGTAATGCTTCTTGAAAACGCAGCAGCGTTCTCATTAGTCTCAGCTGATCTTACCTGCTGCCATTTACCTTCTCATCCCTCGGTCACCCCGGCCTCTCACTGCATTGCCGTCCCAGCAGCAGTGCCCTTGTAGTAGGTAACTGGGTTCTATCTGACGCTGATTTGCAAAGGAACCTCTCTCTACTTCATTTCCTCCTGGAGTCTATTTTTGTTTGTTTGTTTTTCAGTTTAATTAAAGGGAGACCTTCATCAGAATAATAAAAAGAATAGAAACAAAAAAGCAGAAATGATGCATAACTCCTTACTGCTCAGAAATAGCTTTCCTCATCATCTGCACTCCTTGTCATAGGAAGATCAGAGAAATTTTTCTTGTTTTCTTTTGAGGTCTTCAACCTTTACAGTTGTAAAGAGGGAAGGGAGGTTGTAGGTCAAAAGTAGAAAGAATTTAACATCTGGGAAGTTAGGCCCTATTGAAAAAATAAATATAATGATGATGATATCACTCTGTTACTATGTATCTTATAAGGTTTTTTTAAATGACTTGTTTCTATGCCTGAAGCCCTGAGCTAGGCACTGGAGCTAGTTCTGTTTCCTGACTTGTCTCCCCTCCTCCAGCAGGGGAATTGAAGCAAACCACAGATTTCTGTCAAATTATTCAAATGTTACATTAACGTATTCAAATTAAAATAAGGCACATTAAGACAATGGGTTAAATATTGGCTTCGTCAATACATTAAGCTATAAACGTTATGAAATATGAAATTCTGAACTATAAACACTTAGATTTTGAAATACATCTACGTCTTAAAGTTAACAAGTGGATAAATAAATATTTAACTAAAATGCATCAGAAAGTGTTATTAATCATTCCCCAGATCAGAAGTGGACCTATGAATTGTTATCAGTGTAAAGAAAAAGGTGAACGCTATAGGCATTGTGCAATTAGATGAGATCATCGTGATCCTAAACATTCCGTCCTGAGAGAGAGGCTTTTCCTAGTCTGTTTCTTCCCTTATTCTCTACCTCAGCGCCCTGTTTGTTTCATTCTAGGATACTAATCGCAATATTCATTATATACTCTCTACGCACCATATATGTATAATATACTAATTTTTTCGCATTGTGTATTTGTTGATTGTTCCTGTAGTAGAAGATATTCTCTTCTTGATGGCAGAAGCATGAGCTTTCTTGTTCTCTCTCTTATCTTCAGCACAAAGAGTAGAGTTTAGCCTGTAGTTGATGTTTAATACACACTTGCTCAGTAGATGAATTATAATAAAAACATAAAGCGTGCTTATTATGTCAGATTCTGACTATTTATATATTTTACTGAAAGTGTGGCAAATATTAAGTGCTCAGTGCCTTCAAGTTCATATTTTCTTATAAAACATGGTATACAAAAAGAATTCATAAGCATCTACCCGAGTAAATGCCTATGTTAACCAGTCCTACAGATCAGGGAGTCCCTTGATAAGATCTGTTGAAGAAAGCAGATCTTATGTGTATTTTACATAGCACATAAAACAAATAAAATTATCTATAGTTTCTAAAAACAGATTTTGTCTATTAAACTGTTATGTTTTCAGTGGAAACCAACTTGACACAATATATTTGATGGGTATATTCCCTATAAACGAAGACATAAAAATGAGAGTGAGGCATGATTTGTATCTCACTGCTGCTTCTTGCAGGAAGTATATTGGATACAAACAGGAAAATATGACACGTGAAGGACCATGGCCAAGGATCCCCTTGGAAGTGCTGTTGAATACGGCCATGATGCTGGATCCTTACTCCGGTGTTCAGATTAAACGAGGTCATGAATGCTCCCTACATTCTGCCCCTGAATAAATGTCAGGCTCAGGAGGATGAGAACTCATAGGTGTGCCCTGGAGAAAACACTTTCAAGCTGCGTATGGCCACACACAGTTGTTAGAAAGCTCAGAAGCCAAAAAAATTCCAAACATGCCTTGCTTGGGGGTGTGGTGACATTGCCTTAATAAACTGAATTGAAGATATTAGGGTGAAGAGTTGACTCTTATCATTTGACCAGAAAATGCTAATTTTCCTTCTCTTAGTACTTTTGAAATGGCTTCAGAGACAGCTTATAAATCCAACTTGGATTGTTCATTTTATAAAGAAGTCTCTCCAGAACTATTTACCTAAGGATTCTCTTATATGGGAAGATTTTCTAGTTTGTTTTTAAAGAAATACATGGAGAGGGTGGCGCCTGTGGCTCAGTGAGTAGGGCACCAGCCCCATATACTGAGGGTGGTGGGTTCAGGCCTGTCCTCAGCTGAACTGCAACAAAGAATAGCTGGGCGTTGTGGTGGGCGCTGGTGGTCCCAGCTACTTGGGAGGCTGAGGCAAGAGAATCACCTAAGCCCAAGAGCTGGAGGTTACTGTGAGCTGTGATGCTACAGCACTCTAACAAGGGTGATAATGTAAGACTCTGTCTCTAAAAAAAAAAAAAGAAAAGAAAGAAAGAAATACACAGAGAGAGATTCTAAAATAAAATTATATTAGGTAAGTTTTCAGGAGTACCTCTATGACGTAAAGTTGTTTATAAGAGTAGAATACAGCTGCACTATTTTTTAATGTCACAGATCTAATTATGTTCCAAAACATTTGTATTACTTACTGCCCATTTTCCTGAAAATTTTGCTTCAAAAGAGAACTTCTATAAAAGCACAAAAATTGCACTGTCCCTAACATCTTTTTTATGATAGCCAAAAAAAACCTACCACAAAGTAACTGAAATAGTCATCATCTATAGAACACTTGGATAAATTATGATATATTCATATAATTGGATACTCTGAATTAATGAAAATCAATGACACACAGCTTATTCAGACTACGAGAAAAAACCTATAGAAGATACATTTTAAAATTGTAATTTCAGTTAAAAATAGAAAAAAAACAACTATTTATTTGTTAGATATACATAAATTATAATACTATTTTAAAAGGCAATATCATGATTGATTAAGACAAATTGTAGGTTAGCAGCTCCCAGGCAAAGCAAAAAATGGAGTCTTTATGATTTTGGAAATGTCCTATTTTTAAGCTTAGTGGGGGATGCAAAGATGTTTAATCCATTACTATATTTTAACTTCTATACATTACGTTCCTAGGAGTACATGCTATAATTCATAATCTAAAGTAAAAGAGATCTACTTAACAAGAGCAAAATAAAACATGAAAAGAAAAACTAACTTGACACTTTTGGTAAACTTCAAGCATAAGTAGAAATAGTCTTAGTTCTTTTTTTTTCTGTAGTTTTTGGCCAGGGCTGAGTTTGAACTTGCTACTCCTGGCATATGCGGCCTGAACCCTACTCCTTTGAGCCACATACGCTGCCCTAGTCTTAGTTCTTTTTTATCTTTAAGGTTTAACACATGTGAAGAGTGACAAACAAGTGTGAAGGGTTCTGTGGAAGACATGACGTTCTATCCCTTCGGTGTCTTATGGAATTCCTATCGTTTGTTAGTCTTCCATCTTTGTTAGGTCCTTTAGCAGGCCAGGCTGTGAACAGGGCAGAGAGAACATGGTACAGATTCTTCTATCTCTACAGAGATAAGTTGTCTGGGATTTCGTTCCATTATTAAACTAGCAAATAATTTAGTAACGATGTTTACAAATCATCGTAGTTACTTTGCCTGATGATAAGCAGCACCATATTACATCCTCATTTCTATAATTTGACAGTGGAAAGCAATAGCTATTTCTTTAAAATAATTCAGCAAGTCTTTTGACTATGCTGAATAATTATTTCCCAATTTTTCAAAATGAAAACATATTTATTCTTTTTTTTATCTTTTCTATTAGTCTTTCACTTCCTGTGTAGTAGGATGTAGAAATGTTGCAGGAATTTTTATAGCTTTAATGTGAATTTATATTTCACACATCAGAGAGGATTTTCTGGGGGGAAAAAAATCCAGAAATGAGCAGGGGAATCAGAGGATGCTTTTACACATACAGCTATATCTATCATTGTAACTTCCTTGTATTGGGTTCTCAATAAATGTGGGTGGAATTAAATGGAATGTCTATGAAATTTACACCTGAATAAACATAAGTTTTCTTTATAATCTACTCTAAGCAAGCTAGAAAAATTTTAGAAATGCCTTTAGAACTTGAGTGTTCTTTTGTGAAAAACTTTCCATTGATTTTTTTTTAATCTTAAGAACTTATTAAAAATTTTTAAAAAGAAATTATCATTTCCTAATAATTACGTATTAAATATAGAAGGTAAAAAAAGAACTTAAGTCATTCCTGGAGACTCTGAAGTTGCAAGGATCTGAACCTTATTCCCAGGAGTTTTGCTTTCTTGATCTTTGATTTGGGGCAATTTTTTTTTTTTGATGTTTCAGTTTTCACATTTCATCAGTTTGGACAAAAAATGAGGAGAGATGATTTCAGACCTCTGAAGTTAGGCATCCTTTACTTCATTAGACTGATTGCTTAATGAATGAATTTAGAGTTTAAAAAAAATCCCTAGGTTTACTGTTCTTCCTTCACCATTTATTAGCTGTATCCCAGAACTACGAGCCTAGCTTGGTTTTGTAATGGGTAAATCCTTTTAGATCTCATGAAAAAGTATATCAAATATTGTGAGCATTAAATTAGATGAAGCATATGTAGTTTTTAAACCTTACAATTTCAGATTTCTGCAGAACTAAAACTAATTTTTAGAACCTCCGCTTCATTTTCTTACCCACTTGTGGGTCCAGACCATCAATACCCATAGATCATTTCTTATATAGACATTAAGAATGAGATTATCCAGATGAGACTAACCTTGTTTGTAAGACAAGATGGAAGATGTTAACTACAGGTGTCAATGATTTACGGATTAACTCCTGTGATGAGTAATTTTATGTGTCTATTGACTGAGCCCTGGGATACCCAGGTAGTGGCTAAGCACCATTTCTGGATGTATCTGTGAGGGCATTCCTGGAAGAGATTAACATTTGAATTGATGGATTTAGTAAAGAACATGGCCTTCCTCAACTCCCCAGTGTAAGTGGCCTTCGTCCAATCATTTGAGACTTGAATAGAACAAAACAGCTGAGGGAAAAGGAATATTGCCTGATTGTGTGAGCTGTGACACTGGTCTTCTCTTGCCCTCGACTGAGATTTACACCATCAGTTCCCTCTTACTCTCGTGCTTTTAGGCTCAGGCTGAATTATACCATCAGCTTTTCTGGTTCTCCAGCTTAAAGACAGCACAGCATGGGACTTCTCTGCCTCCATCATCTTGGGAGCCGATTTTGAATAATAAATATCTAATAAATATCTTCTGTATACATATATATATATATATACATACATATATGTAGCCATACTACACACAACATATAGTCATGTTCTGCAGCATAATATTTTGGTCAACAACATAGTGAATATACAATGGCTCACAAGATGATAATGGAGCTGAAAATTATTATTATTAATTATTGAGACAGAGTCTCACTCTGCCTGCATAGAGGTACATGGCATCATCATAGCTCATAGCAACCACAAACTCTTGGGCTCAGGAAATCCCCTTGCCTCTGCTTCTCAAGTAGCTGGGACCATAGGCTCCCACTACAATGCTCAGATAGTTTTTCTATTTCTAGTAGCTATGGGTGTCTAGCTTTTTGCTCTAGCTGGTCACAAATTCCTGAGCTCAGGTGATCCATCTGCCTCAGCCTCCTAGAGTGGTAGGATTACAGGAGCTGTGCATGGCCAAGAGCTGAAAAATTCTTGTTGCCCGGTGACACTGTGGCCATGACAACATCATAGTGCAATATATTACTCGTGTGATGATGTTGGTCTACACAAACTTTAATATAGTAGCATATAGCTTATGCTACTATATAAAAGTAGCATATATAATTATGTACATACGGTATATAGTATTTAATGGTGATAATAAACTGTGATGCTACTGGTTTATGTATTCATTGTATTCTGTTTTTTATCATTATTTTAGCGCATATGCCTTCTACTTATTAAAAAAAGTTAACTGTATAACAGCCCCAGGCAGATCTTTCAGGAGGTATTTCAGAATAAAGCACTATTATCATAGGAGATTACAGCTCCTTGCTTGTTCTTGCCCCCAAAGACCTTCCAGTGGAAACAAGATGTGGAAATGAAAAGACTATAAGGATATCCATGATCCTAATGCTGTGTAGGCCTTGGCTGATATGTGTGCGTGTGTTACTTCTTTTTCTTAAAGAGTTTAAAAAATAAAACCTAAAAACCTAAAAAATAGAAAAAGTCCATGGGATAATAATATAAAGTCAAAGTATTTGTGTAAAGCTCTTCGATGTGTGTTTTAATCTGTTATTACAAATGACTAAAAATGTTTAAAAAATTCAAGTTTCTAAAGTAAAATGTTACCGTGAGCTAACATTAATTTAGAATATTTTTCTATAAATGTAGTGTAGCCTAAGTATACAGTGTTTATACATTTTACGGTAGTGTGTAGTAGTGATGCCCCAGGCCTTCACATTCACTTACCACTCACTCTCAAAGCAACTTCCAGAGCTTCAAGCTCCGTTCATCGCGTAAGTGCCCTATACAGATGTACTATTTTTTTATTAACTTATAGCACATTTTTACTCTACTTTTACTATATTTAAATATGTTTAAATATAGAAACACTATTCTGTTATAATAACCTATGATATTCAGCATAGTAACATACTAGTGAGGTTTACAGCCCTATAAACTAGCTGGGTGGTAGGATATGCCATCTAGCTTTGCGTAAGTAAACCCTTTAATGTTTACACAATAACAAAAACACTTCATGATCCATTTCTGCAAATGCATTCTTATTGTTAAGTGACACCTGACTGTATGTGGTATATATACAGTTGACCCTTGAACAACACAGATTTGAAATATGTGGGTACACTTACATAGAGATTTCCCTCCACCTCTGCCACCCTAAGACATCAAGACCAATCCTTCCTCTTCTTCCTCTTCCTCAGCTTAGTCGACAGAAAGATAATGAGAATGAAGACCTTTAAGATAATCTACTTGCACCTAATAAATAGTAAATATATTTTTTCTTTGGATTTGATTAATATCATTTCTTTTTTCCAGCTTACTTTATTATAAGAATGCAGCGTATGATACATATAATATACAAAATGTGTGTTAATCGACTATTCATGTTATTGGTAAGCCTTCTAGTCAACATTATTCTATTAGTAAAGTTTTGGGGGGAGGTCAAAACTCATACAGGGACTTTTGACTATGCAGAGGGAGGGCAATGCCCCTAACCCCCACATTGTTCAAGGGTCAATTTTATGTGTTTATTATAAGGAATTGGCTCATGTGATTACAGAGGCTAGCAAGTCCCAAGACCTGCGGTGAGCACGCTGGAGACCCAAGGCAGCTAGTGGCCTGGTTCTAGTTCAAGCCTGAGGCCTGAGAACCAGGAGAGCCAAGAGTATAAGTTCCAGGATGAAACCAGCAGGTGTGAGACTCAGAAAGAGCTAGTGTTCAGTTTGAGTCTCCGGCAGGAAAGATTGACGTCTGAGCTCATCCAATCAGGCTGGAGGAGCTCCCTCTTACTTCCCTCAGACTTTTTGTTCTGTTCAGTTCTTCAGCTGATTGGATGAGGTCCATCTGCATTAGAGAGGACACCCTGCTTTACTCAGTCTACCAATTCAAATGTTAAACTCATTCAGAAAAGCCCTCGCAGGCACTCCAGAATAATGTCTGATCAAATGTCTGGGCACCTCGTGGCCCAGGGATGCTGACACAAAATTAATCATGGCATATTCTCAGTTCGTAATTGCCGCCCTCCCTGCCCCTGTCGTCCCATATGGCCCATTACCCTCCCTGAAGTCACCTGAGAGCACTTTATTCTCTGTGTTCTTCAGACCTTTTATCACTGCCCCAAATTATTCTGTTTCGACATAAATTTTATTCAAGTAAGAAAATGCTGAGACAAAGTGCTAAGTATGAAAAGCAAAATACAAAATAACACATAAAATATTATTCAAATTATGAATGTTAATCAATTTATGTACTTAGAGAAACAGAGAAAAGACAAAAAAGAAAATATAGCAAGGTGAGTATTTTATCTTTATGATGATATTTTGAGTAATTTGTATTTTTGTATGCTTTTCTGTGTTTTTTCATTGGGTCATAATAAACTATGATTATTAAAAGAAAAGTGTAAGTTTTTTTTCAAAAAAATGTTTGGTTTATGTTTCATTTGAGTGTCTAAAATAACCTTTTGAAAATATATATTTATTAGAGCAGTATTTAGTAATCTCCATAATAGGTTACCTAATTAAAAAAAATGAAAATATAGAAAACAAAGACTTATTTAGATAATGATCTTTTTTTCAAAATAATAGGTTTAAAAGTCACAATTATAGTATCATATTTAATGTTCTGTAAGAAAGTTTGAGTATATTATAGGGAATAATAATTACATAAATCACTAAAAATTTCAAAAAGATTTATCTTATTTAATAGTACTTTTGCTCTCTTTCATATTAAACATACATGTCTATAATTTTATAGGCAAAGAATTACATCTGTCCTTGAAAATACTAATCAGCTGGCATAATCATATTTTACAATAGTTGAGTACAAAATAAATTTAGAAAAATTAAAAGAAAAATTTCCCACCTAAAAAGGAAGTAAAAATTTATAAATGAGATCATCAATATCAGGAAGAGTCAGGGTCCTTCAAACTAGTTTTCAAAATAATGATTCCTAAAATAATTGAAACTTTAAAACATTTTCTTACCTGAATAAGGCATGATCTATTTTATGTCATAAGAATTTTTCTTTGTTTTGGCAATCATTTATGAATATGAATAAATATTTAGAACAAGATGGTTACTTTTAGATATTGTTCCTCAAAATGTAGTTTAAATTTAAATTTCCAGACCTTTTAGACCTGCACTTCCTGCCTCTTGGTGGATAATAAGGATAATAAATGCACAAAAGCCACTGGGTATTAGCATTTGGGTCTCAAAGCCTTCCCCTAGTTCCCTGACCTGTAAGGCTAAGGGGGCCTGCGCTCCCCTGTGGTGAGTAATAGATGGGCAGAGAGAAGAGCTCAAAGGCACTTAGAGCAACACCTTGGTCCACCTTGGTAAAAGCCTACAGGGTCTCAAGTCGAGAGAGAGAGAGAGAGAGAGAGAGAGAGACACCTCCATACTGGCCAGAGGAGAGGAAAAGAAAGGTGAACTGATGCTGACTGAGCTTGAGCTCAGGGAGAGTTGAGGAGAGGCAGGAAAGAGAAAGCGGGTAACTGTTGAACCACACAAGAAACAGAGAAAAGGGTCTTGAGGGGGGATTTTGAGGAAACTGGTTGCACAAAATGAGTGAACCCCTCAGTTACTTGCCAAGATAATTCAATAAAAGTTGGAATTTCTCACAGCACATATTTTGGAATGTTAAACACATTCTTTGAAGGTGATGCCACACAGGAGATGGGCCAAGCAGATGCCTTTATATGGAAGGATGAGAGTCATGCCCTCGATTTCACAAAAACTCATATTAAGAGTTGCATAACTTTAAGTGATAAACTGATTGTCCAGTGTCCAAATACCATCAGTAAATACATGTACTGTCATCTCTATTTCCAAGCAGCTCAAATTTGACAGCTTTTCGTCCTTTCTACTTCTACCTGCTGTGAAACTTTGATCAGTCTCCTCTTGATGCTGCTTTTGCTCCTTTACCCCAGCTGAAGGGAATCTTTTCAAAAGTAAGTCACATTACATCATTCTTCTGACGTTAACCTTCCAATGGCTTCTCATCAAATTCAGAATAAAGCCCTCACCAAGACTTCCCTGGCCCTCCATAAGCTACATCTTTCTGAACTCTGCATTAATTTTCCTCTTATTCACTTTCACACATTAGCTCTAAAACGAGTGTCTGCCCCATCATTCTCTCAATTCATGATATTTTTTTCTTTTAACATTCATCCATACCTGAAGTTGTATGTTGTATGTATGTTTCCTGTCCCTATCCACGGCTAGAATATAAGTCCGTAAGGGCAAGGACTTTTCTCTGTGCACAGCTGTTGGTCTGATGCCTTTCATTTTAAGGCTGAAAGGATGAACAAGTGAATAATGCATATCTAAGAAAACATTCTGTCCACATGAATTCACAATGCCTGCTGTGTTCTAGGTACTGTGCCAGGAATACATAAATCAACAAGGCAGAACCTGCCTTCATGGGTGCTAGAAAAACCAAAAATTAAATAAAGTGTTATCAAATGATCAATCACAAATAATCAATGACATGTGTAAGAAGTGCTAATAAGAATCCAAGAAAAACAAACAATTCAAGTTAAACCTAACTCAAGCTTCTCCTTTAAATTTCAAGAATATAATAAAACAAAGCAG
>NW_003852471.1:1573089-1580850 GCF_000181295.1 Otolemur garnettii | reverse complement strand
ATCAGCCCATGGAACAGCCTCCAAAATTGATCACATCTTAGGTCACAAGGCTAACCTCAGCAAATTAAAAAGTATAGAAATTATTCCTTGTATTTTCTTGGATCATCACACAATAAAAGTTGATCTCACCAATAACAGGAATTTGCATACTATACAAAGACATGGAAACTAAATAACTTATGCTGAATTATAGCTGGGTCATTGATGAGATTAAGAAGGAAATTGCCAAACTTTTGGAACAAAACAATAATGAAGACATGAATTATCAGAACCTGTGTGATAGTGAAAGTGAGTTCTCAGAGGGAAATTTATAATATTGCAAGCCTTCCTCAAGGTAAGGGAAAGAGAGGAAGTCAATAACTTAATGGGACATCTTAAGCAACTGGAAAAGAAAGAACATTCCAACTCCAAACCCAGGAGAAGAAAAGAAATAACTAAAATTAGAGCAGAATTAAATGACTTTTCTATAACATGATATCTCTTTTTTTCTTCAGTACACTTCTCTGGAAAGAAAAACAATAAATATAAAGTAATGATATCAGGGAGAGAAAGGGTTAGAATCATAAAGTGTGAAGACAAAATGAGACAGAAAACTTGTCTTCTGAAAACAGGAGGCAGAGAGTGAGGAAAGACAATACATTATCATGTGTGGGCAGGTGGTCTCGAAATTTATCATTCTCCACATGCTTTATGGAAAATACAGTTCAAGGACCTTGGTTTCTGAAGACCCCCACTGTTAGCCCCCCAAATGATTGTAGTCTTAAATGTGCTAACTAATGACCTCAAAATAGTGACTTAATGACATATCACATTTGAACATATATAAAATGACTTAGAAGATTTAACATAATCATGAAGATAAACGATTCTCAAGCATTAATGATCTTTTAAATATCATAAATTTTATACACATTTAAGTACATTTACATTCATTATTTTAATTCTAAATATACATCTGTCTCAACTTTTATTTTAAATTAATTGGAAAATGCAAATGATTAACCTCTTCAGATGTCCTTTTCCTCCCTACTTTTCTCTGCTTGCTACCAGAAGGTTTATAAAAATACAGTAATTTCTCAGAATTTTCTCTTTGGTAACCAGACACTGCACGATTTCTTTTGTCACCTCTCAGAATTCTTAAATGGAACTTTAAGGAGAATGATAAACGTGTGCTTAAGAATAATCACACATTATAATTATACAATATGCACTAATTTTTTTTGCACTAAGTGCCATATCCAATTTATTTTTGATAAGTGGCCTGAGTGGATTCCAACAGCTAAATGTTTCCTTGGCTGTGTCTGGTTCCTGCTCTTGATCTGCCTCTGGTTTTGGAGAAGGAGGAGCTCAGCTGGAAACTTGTCATTCACTCTGTGCCTTACTGTCTGATTACCAGGGCTTCACTGCCCTCCCTGCACCGTCCCCTAAGTGTATTTTCCCTTTATCTTTTCTCTTTCTCTAGTAACTTATCTTGTCTGTTCATCTCTGCGTTTTGGAAGTTGCGCCATGCTTTGGCTGCTCTCTGGCAATCTGAGATCTCCTGACTGTGGTCACACCCTCTGCACGCCCCGTCCTTTTAGATTCTCAGCATCTCCCTGCTTCCTGAACTACTTCTCCTTCCCATTAAAGCTACATGCTCCATGACCCTCATCACCCTCAGCCCCCTAAGGACATCACTAGTCAAGAAGGTCTTTTTTTCTGCACAATATCAGAAACAGATTAGGTTTTTTGTTATTTTTCGGTACAATTTTCACCCAGGATGTCACCAGGAACACATTTATTAAGCATTGATTGAGAATTTATCCTAGGCCAGGCTCTGTGCTTTCTCAATTAGGTCTTACAGTAATCCTCCCAAATAAGTACTATTATCAGCATTTACAAATAATTTATTTTTCAGTAATCTCTCCTAGAACCGACAGGAATAAAATTGTACCAAATACCTCAGGTAACTGATTTTAGAAACCATATGAAAGAATTCAACACTTAAGCTCTTGCTGCTTAGTTTTTTTGTGTGTATTTCAACTTTTAAAGTTTCCAGATATAGTTTTTGAGAAATATAAAACTTTAAAACAAACCTATGACCCACTAATAAAGTAAACATTTATAGCTTCTCTTTATTTGACATTTTATTCTACAGCATAGTAAAATCAACTCTTGGTTTAAAAGGCAGACTTTTTGAAAACCAATAGCAGGCCTAAATTTAGCTTATTAAAACAAATGAGTAATAAAATAGAGTTTAAAGCTATATACATATATATAATGTTATATATATAATGTTAGGCAACTGCACAGCCTACTTCATTGGTATGTTAATTACAAATGACTTTTTATTTATTAAGCAAGAATAAAATACAATAAATCAACTGAGTCACATGTAGGAGGCTTATTCTGGGTGCAATGTGATTCTGACAGTGGGACAGGGGGTAAAGCATAATATTTTAAAATTTGTTTTTGTAGTGCCTTACTAATACTAAAACTATTAGTCTTAGTTAACCAGAATTGAGATTTTACTATAGCAATGATTAAGTAAGATTAAAACTGTAATAAGAACAACCAAAATAAAATTGCATATAGTGTGCAAGTGTTTTGGTATAGTAACTCCTATTTTTTTCTCTGTATGTTTAATTACTTTTCTTTCTCCAATGGTAATGAGCAGTAAGAATATTTGGCACTTATTCTCTTCTGGGAGAAACAACAGGAGGGGAGGCAAATTCTTGACCTTTGACACTAGAAAGGCAAGAACCAGGCTGAAGAGAAGATGATCTAGAAGGACACATGATTAACGCAAGTCCATTTTTACTGTCTCTGAGACTAAATAAAGCTTGCTAAATAAAAGGTAAAGAAGAGAGTCAGAAGAAAACAAGAGTTAGTCATTGGTCAGAAGCATCCTGTTCCTTCTCTATGTTTGGGCAGACTGCAGGACTGGGGATGAGCAGTGATAGAAGCCTCAGGTGGGTTGGGGTACTTTGTCTCACTTTCCAATTTTCCAAGTACATCCGTAAGTAAGAGCAAGTTTCACAGCACCCCCTTAAGAGGATGAATGGCTGTCGAGTGTCCGGACAGCCTTACATAGCCTGAGAGTCACTTGCAGCCCGGTGTGATGGGAAGAGCAGCCCAATATTTTCCCAAGTGGTCAGGAGCAACTCAGATGTGGTTCTGGCAGCAAGTAAAGCCAAGGGTGATGCAAATGTGATTTGGAAAGACTGGTTCCAAATCATCATAGAGGAAGAAGGGTCCATGTCTGTGCTCTGTGTCTTATAGAAATGGGCTGTCCATTGGTAAAAGCTCTGGTACTGTACATTTTGTTCTCAAGGAAGTCAGGCCAATCTCCCCTCTGTTATTAATCCTGACCACTGACACCAGCCTCCCCCAGTGTCCCATAACTTCTCATTCTTAGGACATTTAGCCAAAAGGACGTTGAGATGACAGAACATGCCAAAGGCTCCAATCACAGAGAACTCACATATCTAATTTTCTGTTATAGGGAGCGTTGCAAACCAGTGTCTGGAAAAAGTAAAATTACATTTAATTAAAAATTAGTTTTTACATAACAAATCACAACACACTGGTACAGCCCAATCAAATGCGTTATTTATACCAAGTGAGGAGTAGGTGGTTGACAAAAACAAAGGGAAATATGTACATCTGAACATTAGTGAGATATTTAATACATTGATGAGGTACATACATAGGATATTGTGAAACCATTGATTTCACTGTTTCATCTGCTCTTCCTGAAGAACTCAAAGACTGATCCCTTTAAATTAGTTACAAGAACTAGGGCTGATATAATGATGTTGTGTCAATAACCTTAAAAGCATCAGTCTATGGTATCTTAGAAATGAGCTAAAAGTCAGAGAAGTTTGGCCTGCCCGACCATAAAGTGAAGCTTTAGGCCAATTATAAGTCCCATAGGGCCATTTTGTGCTCCAAGTACTTGATGCCGTGTCTGTAAATGTCCTGGAATAATTTTAAAGTGGAAAAATGAATAAGTAAATAACTTGACAAATGTAAATGAATACTTTCACATGACTGACAAGCACCTTAACTGCATAAGGAAATATGACTTTCAGTTAAAATTTACACACATTTATAATGTAGCATCATGGTATCTTAGTGTCACTACAAAAAGTGAAGTCTAATATTCCTTGTGTGGAACTTATGACCTGTAGGAATAAGGGAAAAGGAAGACTTGCAAAACATTCTGTAAGTGCTCCACCTGGAAAGGAAATGTATACATACCATGCTCAGAAATTCTCCCTGTGATTGATTGGTGATTGACCTGGGACAGACTAAGGATTGACATTGGCAGAAAAAGAGGTGTCTATTATAGTTGTCTGGGAGAGAAAATCTGGTGATGAAGGTAGAGGAAAGAACTTGGATATGAGAGACCAGGAAATAGCAATGACCTGGTTGAACTTCAAAGTAGAGGAGTACAAGAAAAAACATGGACCGAGTTGCCAGGCAGATGTTATGGGTTGTTTTGTGATGTTGAGCAGAAGTCTGTATATCTAGGTGGAGCTGTCCAAGAGGAACTCACATACATAACTCTGGAGTTGACTTTTATCTTTTGGCCAATGCATAGGAATCTGGGGCATTTTGCACTTTAAAACTGGAATGTGAATTTGCTTTACTTACGTCTTGTGGGCTAAATATAAAATAAGTGTAGCCAAGAATTAAGAGCCTGAGCATTGAAACCAGAGGTACATGACTGGAGGAATATTTCGTATCCCTCTTTGGCTCATTCTTGTCATCTGTAAAATGGGTCTTATTACTATAGTAACTCACCACACTGCAGAGCTATGAGGATTAAGTGGTGGAAGACATTTGAAACCCTTGGTGTTTAATAAGTATTAGCTATTGAAGTCAGGTTGAATAACATGAATTGTCATTTTGAAAGTCAAAATCAGTCTAATATGAACAATTTCATGTGACTCAGTTTCACACCTGTCAACATGTGAGTCTGGTGGCACTTCCTGCTGCCCAAACTCAGTCTCACCTGTAGAAAATATATTTACTCTACCTTGGTTGATACAAAAAGGTGCCATACGCCATCTGGGAATATGAACTAATCTAATTCCTGGAATAAATGTCAAACTCTCTCTGACTTTCCCCATAACCTCTGAAATGTTTTCAGTAGTGGAAGTGGAATGATCTTATTTATTTTCACTCTGAAATAACAACAAAAATACCCTGACAGTTGTTCCTGAAATATGTGCTTTAGTTTAAACACAGTTGTACGGTGAAAATATTCATTAGTATCAGCACCTTTGGAGAGGATTCAGATATACTATCTCTGGGAGGGAAAAAAACAACCCTACTTTCCAGACTACTCTCTGAGACGGAGATAGCTAAATAATCATGGAGTCAGAATTTGGGTCTTTATTCGCCCACTTACCATCTGCTTTCTTGAGGCTATATTCTCAGTAGCTGAATTCAGATAGGAAAATATGAAAGCCACATAGAAAAGACTAAGCAAACTCAAAACTATAGATCCCACTATTACTATTCAGGGGCATACGTAGATTTGTGTATAATACCATTTCTACAAACCTGAACGTTTTAATTGGGTCATTATTGCAAATCCTTTGTGCAATCAAACACTGAAGTTTCAGGTTCTAGTCAGAACATAGATATTACAAATTTCAAACTCTAAATTGAGGAGCTATCCAAATCTTATCCTTTTCATCAGATGAATCTAGCAGTTAAAGTTCCAGGACATACGGCCGACAACTTTAGATGGGTATTTAAAATACTACAGAAAAGACCTGTGTAGGCAGGCACTTTGTAGGCTTTTAAGTGAAGGGGATTACAACATATTTGCACACACCTTAAAAGTAAATGTTAGAATACATATATAACACTTAATAGGTACTTGGCTTCTAAAAAAGGAACCAAAGATAGATGTTACTTGGCAGTAAATATAACATGCAAACATTTTGGAAACATTAAATAAAATATTTTCCTACTGATCCATCTTTTCAGGATTAGTTGATCTCCCTTATTCTTCATTTCTTCCAAATTGTCTTCTTCTTTAAAATAAAGGCAATGCCCTTTTTATAGCATGTGATTTGAAATTTTTTGTGTGTGTTCAGTTATCCAGCTTTCTTTTTTTTTTCTTTAAAGCAAAGCATAGAAATCTATGATCAAAAACAAAATGCTGGGCCACAAAGGAAAATCTTTTGTTCATAAGAGAAAAAAGTTGTTTCTGCTGTTTATACTAATGCCAGGCAAATCAGACATGTCAATTACAAAGTAATGTTAGCGATTCTCCGGGATGGGAATTTTAATTGTGGTCATTTTGGTAATATAGCAAAAATTTTTTTTACATGTACACATGAGTTATATTTGCGTTATAAATGTTCCTGTGGCATATTAAAGAAAAAAGCAAATATTTTAAAAGAACGTAGCCTTTAAAAGCTTTTGTGTGGTCTGATTTAATACATACAGCTATTAGCTGGTAGTTAACAGCTACTTTTCTCATTTAACTAAGGGAAAGTCTAATGATGACTAATAAGATGAACTTTTTATCCACTTCACCCTTCACGACAGAGCATATTTACAAAACTTCCTTAGCAAAACTATCACACTGAATGGAGAAGCTTTGGGTTCATTTCTATTTTAGTTAAGAACAAGAGAAACAGGACTGTGTGAGCACCATTATTCTCTGTTGCTCCAAGGTCAAACATGAAGCAATACCCCAAGGAAAACAGATGAGAAGAGAGAAATGGAAAGTGTATCCATTAGGATTAGTGTCAGCTATCCCTACAGAGAAAATACAGATAACAAAAATATTGAATAAAACAGGTGTTTCTCTCTCAAAGAAAGAGAAGGAATGAATATCCTGAGCAGGCCAGTCAGGCCTGGTGTGACGGCTTCTAGTTGCTCCTCCAGTTTTATATGGGAAGTAAAGTTTCAGCCCTTGTCCCTTCCTGCCAACAAGAGGCAGGAAAGTGAGGAAGAAAAGCTCACCTCTTCCTGAAGTCCCACCTGACACGCTGCTTAGATCTCATTGACCAGAAGGAAGTCACAGAGTCACACCTGGGAAATGTAATCTTTTAGAAGAGGGACAATGTGCCCAGCTAAAAATTGACATTTGGGTTAGATAACCAGCAATCTCTGCCAAAGACATGAAAAAGAAATGTGTCATTACCTCCAGATGTTGTGATTGTCTGCACAAAGAACGGCAAGGCACTCTGATGCACATTTTTGGTAATATATATATATATAAATGGAAACACATTTATATCTATCATTGGAAGAGTAGGTAATTCAGTGGCTACATGCTTCTTCTACTCACAAAATCAAATATATACTTGGTTGAAGATGAGTGAAATAGACTTACAAGTGGTAAGATGATTAAGTTTTAAAAACCTCAGGCACTTGATATATATCATTTATTTCTAAAAAAAGAAAAAAAATTAGCAAAATATTAACCCATTAATGTAGGGGGTGGGTGTTCCCAGGACTGCATCGGGTTTGGTTCGCTGCTATATCCTTGGTATCTTACACACAATAATAGCTAAACACCATCTCTTCCATTAGCTTCATTTCAAGATTAAGGGAACTCAGACAGAGGGATTATTAAATTTGCCAAAGGTCATGCAGTTGCTTAGAATTGAAAGTCAAATACATGCATGCCTGATTCTAGAAACCCTAAAACAACATACTTCAAGAAGAAGGAGTTAGTCCTATTCCCAGTCACAAATCTACCATTTATAACAAAGCCACCAACCAACTGTCCCTGATCAAACTGTCCCC
>NW_003852471.1:1545959-1572901 GCF_000181295.1 Otolemur garnettii | reverse complement strand
TGAGAAAAAGCGAGTATTTTGAAAACAGTTCTGCTAGAGATGTACAGAGCTAGATATTGTTCAGACAAACAGCGTTTAGTAGGAAAATTCTTTTTCACAAAATACGGCTGAATGAGAAAGATAAGGTGCAAATGTGAAGTTGCCCGTGGTGCTCCATGAGCAGAGAACATCCAGGCTGAAAGCTCGATTGTTTTCCCTGCGAAGTTTTCCCTGCGAAGCAAACACCAATTTCTCTTGGAATGAAAGTTCAGGGCTAGAAAGGAGAAGACAAGAGAAAATTCAGGGAAATGTAGAAAATGAAACCTGGACCTTAACTAGCCTCTTCTAGTCAAGAAATTTCTTACCTGTAGAAAACAGACACACAGTTGTGCTTCCAAAGGACTTTTCTGTTTCTGTGGAGAGGTTCTGAGACATTCCCGAGGCCTCTCTACACCCATCAAGGCAAAATTAAACTCACAAGACTGTGAGCCCCTCTAGGGTGGAAACCATACCATTCAGTTTTGTTTTTCCAAAACCTGCTTCTATGCCAGGGATCTAGCAAGGGCTAGAAGGATGGGATAAATAAATAAATGAGTCCCTAATCCAACTTATTCCCTCCTCCAAACTTGCAGACCTCTTACTATGGATATAACTGTGGATCAACCGAAGGCCTTGCCATCCGTGAAGGGGCTGCTAAAAGTCATTCTTTACTCTTTTCAGACCCTAAGGCCAAAACCTGATATCTGCTAAGTTCCCTCAAGTCTTTCCTCTCCTATTGATTCCTACTAACCACAGCTTATTTCAGTTGCCCCCTAAATAATTGCAATATAATGCATAAGATTTTTCAACCTCTATTCTCCCCGTATTCATTTATCTCCCAAACCAATAGAAAGATTTTTTTTTTTTTTTTAATGAAACTCTCCAGTGACATCTGACGTCTGTCCGATGAGGCTCTTCTTTCCAGACTGGCTGCCTTGCAGGCACATTTGTGTTCCCTCCGCATAGTGTACTCTTCCGTGGAGCTTTGCCTTTGCACATGTGGCTCCTGCTACTCCTTCTAGAAAATTCCACCTAGTCTTCAAACTTTAACCGTAAATCCTTCTGTCAAAACTTATCCTAACTCTCTAAGATGACCTTTTCTGACCTCACAACTACTTCATATTTAAGTGGTGATCATACTGTAAATTGGCTAATTTTTAATAGTTACCATTGTGGAAGATCTGGAAAAGGAAAATTCAAAATGGTGAGGTGGGATCTGTTTCCCTTTAATCAAATACGGGCTGAATCTGAATACTGATTTGACAAGTAGATTATCACAGAAGGGACTCTGTGTCAGTTTGGACTCAACGTCAAAGAGAATTGCAACTTCTGCTTTGGCCTCGTTGAGTTCAAAGTCACTCTGTAAGTTATTTAATTAGTCTGAAATCTCCATGCTCTGATTGAGTTTAAGCTAGCATGTAGAGAGGCTGGGTAGATAGCAGCCAAGGTGTTCACAGAGGGGTGACCCAGTCATCTCCACTTATTTGAGCCACCCCAGTTGGAGTTCCAGACACACCAAGCCATTGCTGCTTTGTCCCATGTGAATTGCTGAGCTGTAGAGTCATAACCATATCAGATGGTTGTTTTTATATGCCACTAAATTTTCAGATCATTTGTTATTTGGCAACAGATAATTAGAACAGTCTTCAACATCCCTGAAGATTTTCTTTGTCCTTTTCTGATATTAGCTGCTATGACCTCACATTCTTTTCCCACTGGGCTCAAACTTCTAAACCTCGTTTATCTGCATTGATTTCTGGGAAAATCTCTTTCTACATTAAGGCTTTAAATCGCATCCTTACATTTATGATTTCTGAATGCACAGGTCTCTCCAGAAATCCAGACTCTTATACCCAACGACCTCCTTTACATCTCCATTATCTAGCAGGCATCTCTAATTCAACACCTTGGAACTGGACTCCTAATATTCTTCATCAGAGTAGCCACAGTTGAAGGGTCCTCATCTCTGAGTATAGTACTCAGAGTGAAGAGTTGCTCAGAAAGCATCATAGGTATTACCCTTGATTCTTCTTTTTCTCCCACACCTCACTTCAATCCATCAACAAGCACTGTTGACTCTATTTTAAAAATATAGTCGAAGCTGAGTGATCTTATAAAACATATGACAGATAGTGTCAGTCCCTGCAGTCAACTTGCTGATGTCTTTTCATCACGTGGATAACAAACCCTAAAGTCTCTGCCATGATGCCATATAGTCTGGCTCCCAGTGACATCTGCAACCTCCTAGACCTTCTGTTCCCTTCCTTACCCACACTGTTCTAGTCACATCAGCCTTCTCGCTGGGCTCAGGCTTGGAAAGGAGATTCCTAACTCAGGGTTTCAACTCTTTCGTCTCCAATGTTTTCCTATGGATCATTTGTGGAGGTCATGCAGAGCTTAGTGGCAATGCCACATCCCAGTTAGGTCCTGCTTCCCAGCCACACCGACAATAAGGACCCCTCTGCCTCTGGCACTCTCTCCTAGAGTTGCTCTATTTTTTTTAATTGAATCATAGCTGTCTACAGTAATGCAATCATGGGGTACAATGTGCTGGTTTTATGTACCATTTGAAATACTTTCATCAAACTGGTTAACATAGCCTGCACTGCATTTTCTTAGCTATTGTGTTCAGACATTTATACTCTACCCTTAGTAAATTTAACATGTACCCTTGTAAAATGCATGAGAGATGTTGGCATGGATGTGGAGAAAAGGAAACATTTCTGCACTACTAGTGGGAATGCAAACTAATACGTTCCTTTTGGAAAGATGTTTAGAGATCACTTAGAGATCTAAAAATAGACTTGCCATTTGATTCTTCAATTCCTCTACTAGGCATATATCCAGAAGACCAAAATCACTTAATATCAAGGATATGTGCACCAGAATGTTTATTGCAACCCAATTCATAATTGCTAAGTCATGGAAGAAGCCGAAGTGCCCATCAATCCATGAATGGATCAATAAATTGTGGTATATGTACACCGTGGAATATTATGCAGCCTTAGAAAAAGATGGAGACTTTACCTCTTTCACGTTTACATGGATGGAGCTGGAACATAATCTTCTTAGCAAAGTATCTCAAGAATCGAAGAGAAAGTATCCAATGTACTCAGTCCTACTATGAAACCAATTTATAGCTCTCTTATGAAAGCTATAACCCAACTATAGCCCAAGAAGAAGGGGAAAGAGGAAAGGGAGGGGAGGAAAGAGGGGAGGATCAGTGGAGGGAGGGTAATTGGTGAGTTGCTCTATTTTTCACCATTCCACTTTTCCTCACCTGAAATTACATATTACCAATATATAGTAATTTATTTACTTGCTTACTTATTACCAGCTCCATTATTATGTAAACTCTTAAAGGCCAGATACTTCAGCTTGTTTGCTGTTATTATGTGTTTTATGTAAAGGTGAACAACCTCAAGGAGTTTATTCATCTTTGAATTCCTCACCCAGGGTCTTGAGTATTTCTTGGTACAAATCAGATAATCAAGGGGCATTTGTGAATGGGTTGAAATCGAATGTGGAAGTCATTCATAATAACTTCAGAAGCGATCTCTTTGGATTAAAGTCTTTAATCAGGCAGTTTGTGAGAGTAAATTTCCATGATTTCTGGGAAGCAAAGCATTTGTGATTTCCATCTTCTTAAGCGCCCAGCAAATCTGAATGTTTGATGTTCCTGCTGCTGATGGGATCCTGGAGTAAGAGTCACTTTGTTTTGATAAGTGTGTGGGAAAAAAATGTGATATTTAGTTACCTTTGATTAGATTTTTTGCAGAGTCATTTGGGAAGATATATGGACTGCACAAAGAAGTATTTTGTGGAAATTGTTCCCTACCTTTTAGATGCAAATCAGAGTTATAAAAGAACAATGGGGAAAAATATGTTCTCTTGAGATACATTTTCAGGATCTTACCTAATTGCAAATTTCCAGGCACATTTATATTCCTGAGTATACAGTGTGCTTCTGAAAAGGTGTATATTTTAGAAATCAAAAACATCGAAATTTTCAAACATTAGCCAAGACCTCTTCATACCTCTTTTCAGCCATACATATACTCTTAATTTCTAGACCAAGAAGCCTTCTTTCTTGGGATTTCTTCCTAATCCGTAGACCCCAGAAGGCTCACAACAGCCCTGAGCTATCAGAAGCATATCAGCACGTTTGGGTCATTACTCTCCACTGATAAAATTGTCTGCCTTAACCAACTGTGCGTCTCCTGTTGTATTTCAATTTTACTATAGTATTAAGCACTTCAGAAATGACAATGCTAATTTTTCATATACGTTTTTCATGTGCTGTATTTTGCCAAATAAATTATTCACTAAATTTTGCATGTGATTCATCAATCCTCAATTGTGTGGCTTTTGTTTCCTTTTAGAGGTAAAAATAAGATGTGCTGTATTTCTTTAAATAAAACTCTTTTCTGAATGTTCATTGTGCCCTTTCTCTGAGGTACATAATTGGATTCTTCAGTCACATATCTCAAAATATGCAACACCAACTGAGTTGGAAAAATGTAGCATAACTAAATTTAAATGCAACAATTCTATGCATTCAAATAAAATATTACACTGAGAAAATGTATTATCTTCGTTTGCCAGGAAGCTACTTTAGTGTTTCAGAAAACAAATTGCTCATGGTACATTTTCTACTCCAACATATTCCAGAACTGAATAAAAATAAAAGGTACAATTCTGAATGCTATCACTAACAATTTGCTTCTTTTTATGGCACATTTTAGGTTTTCTTAATGTGGGTGATATAATTTCACAAAGAAAGTACAATTTACATTATTGTCTGTGTGTACCTTACCTATCCGGTTCTGCAGTTTCGAAAATGAACAGATGGCAAGCATTAAAACTCATATTTTTGAATTCACGAATTATAGTCAATTATAATTTACAGTTCTTTAAATCAGTGTTGCGTGGTGTTAAGAGCCGATACCTCAAAACCAGCTACCCAGAAAGTCAGCTCAGATCTATCACCACCTAGGCTTGGGTTAGTTTGTAACCATCTTGTGCCTCAGTTTTCTTATCAGGAAAGTGGAGATGAAAATAGCACGACCTCATAGGGGGATGTTGAGCTTTACATAAGAAATATGCATACAGTAGTCAGTTCATACACTAGAGAAGTAATAGCTAGTTTTTTTTTCTCTAAAAACTTATTCTATATGCAAAATATAGTATTAATTAAATGCTTCCTCAATGCGTATGTTCTCTTATACCAGGAACTCAGGGATACAACTGTGGTCCAAGCAGATGTGGCCTGCATCCTTTCTAAAACAGTGGTTCTCAAACTTCCTAATGCCACGACCCTTTAATACAACTCCTCATATCGTGGTGATCCTCAACCATGAAATTATTTTTTTTGCTAATTCATAACTGTAATTTTGCTACTGTTATAAATCGTAATGTAAATTTCTGATATGCAGGATGTATTTAGGCGACCCCTGTGAAAAGGTCATTCGACCCCCAAAGGAGTCATGTCCCACAGGTTGAGAACCGCTGTTCTAGAAAGTCTGATTGCATTTTAAACCTGTATAAAAGGTATAAGATTATACACCTGACCTCTTCTCACTACAACCGCTGCTATCACTTTTTTCTATCATGTCTTGGGTCAAAACTATTCCCCCGTTTCTCCCTTTCCTCTTATATTCTATTCTCAATGCAGCAGCAAGAGGAATCCTTCTAAAAGATTAATCTGATCATGCCACATTTGTACTCAAACTCAGCACTGGCTTCCATTTCACTCAGAGTGAACTGCTGAGTCCTTAACCTGCCTTGTAAGACCAGCATGAAGAGCCCTTTCCTCTCTCACTTTCTCTCCTGCTTCTCCAGACCTCACTCTGGCCCAGCTGCACTGGACTTCCTGCTGTGTCACAGCCCCATAAGCATGCTCACAGCTCAGAGCCTTGGCACTAACAATCTCCTCGTCCCCAGGCATCTTCCTCAGATAGGCGCATGTCTAATATCCTTACCTACTTCACATTTTTTGAAACAATAGTACCTTCTTCATAACGCCTATCCTGACCACTGTATTTAAAATTGCAATCTGCCCTGCCCCCAGTTTTAATCTGCTAGATTTTTCTCTTTTGCACGTATCGCCTCCCTCCATAAAATATAATTTATGTATTTCTGATGTACTTTTTTTCTCCCTCATCCTCCTACCGGAATTTCAGTTCCACATTGATTGGGTTTTCTTTTGTTTACTAATGTCTCCCAAGAACTCAGAACAATGCCTGAGAATTCGTGGGCACTCCAAAAATATTTGTTAAATAAAATTTTCCACAAATACACTCGGTCACAGTCCTTAAATTCAATGATATGTTCTTTTCAAAATAAACAGGGAGAAAGAAAAAAAATAGGAAAAGAGACTTTTGGATTTATAGTCACATACTACATAACTGCATTTTAATCAATGACTGACCACATTTACAGTATTGGTTCCCTAAGATTAAATGGAGCTAAAAATTCCTATTGCATAGTAACACTGTAGACTTCATGACATCATAGCACAAAGCATTATTCATGCGTGTGAGTGATGCTGCTGTACACACACCTTCATTGTCAGGCATATAAAAGTATAACAGTACAATTATGCACACTGTATAATATTTGATGACAATAAATATGATGCTGGTTTATGTCTTTATTATGCTTTTGTTTAGAGTGTGCTCCTTCTACTTATTAAAAAAGTACAAAACAGCCTCACGCAGGAGGTAATACAGGAGATATTGCTGCCATAGCAGAGGACAGCTCTATACATGTTATTGCCCCTGAAGACCTTCAGGTGGGACAAGATGTGGAAGATGGAAGACAGTGATACTGATGATCCTGACCCCGTGTAGAACTAGGCTAAATTATGTCTTAGATTTTAAAAAAATTAAAAAAAAATTAGAAATCAATAAACACCTACAGAATCCTATGGAATGATGTGAAGAAAGGCCATTTATGTACAGCTATAAAAGCTTCATGTTTTAAGCTTAGGGTTACTAAAAAAGAGTCAAAAGATTTAAATATTTTTAAAGCTTTATAAAGAAGTTATAGTAAGCTAAAGTTAATCATTACTGAAGAAATAAAATATATGTTATAAATTTAGCACAGTCTAAGTATAGAGTGTTTATAAAGCCTGCAGTCGTGTACCACAAAGTCTGGGGAGTTCACATTCACTCAACCCTCCCTCAGTCACCCAGAGCAACTTCCAGTTCTGCAAGTTTCATTCATGATAAGTGCCTCATATGTTGTATCATTTTTTTAATCTGTTTGCCGTATTCTCATCAGTACTGATGGAATCACTGCCGAAAGTTACCCATGAGTTAACATCACTGATGAAAGTGTGCAAAATAAACAACAGGCTTTCATGTAAATGAAACAAACTTATTGGAAGAAGACGCCATCTTGGACTTTCATAGCTGGAAAGGAGAACTCAACGCCTGGTTTCAAAACTTCCAGGGACAGACTCACTCTCATGGTAGCTAATACAGCTTGTGAATATAAATTGAAACCAGTGCTCAGCTATAGTTTTGGAAACCCTAGGGTCGTAGAGAATGATGCTGAATCTACTTTTCTGAGGACTTATACATGTGGACACCATGGTCACTGAATATACGAAGGGCACCACTGAAACTGTTTCAAAATATTACATTTATTGTCAATGCATCTACTCACCAAGAGCTCAGGTAGAGATGTACAATAAGACAGACGTTGGCTTTCTGTCTGCCAACACAACATGTATTCTGTAGCCTGTGGACCAAGCAGTAATTTAATAGCTGCCACACACAGTGATTCCTTTGATGCATTGGGGTGAGGTACATGGAAAACCTGAACAGGATTTGCCATTCTACATGCCATTAATGACATCTTATGATTCCTGGGGGAGTTAAAATATCCACATTAACAGCAGCTTGGAAGAATTTCATTTCATTTTTCATGGATAAATTTGAGTGGTTCAAGACTTCAGTAGAAGAAGTAACTATAGATGTGGTGGAAATATGTGCAGCAAGAGAACTATTATATAATTATATATAGAGAGAATAAATATATAGAGAGAGCATATATATATATATAGAGAGAGAGAGGGAGGGAGGGAGGGACAGTGTCTCACTTTCTTGTCCCTAATAGAGTGCTGTGATGTCAAAGCTCACAGCAAACTCTTGGGCTCAAAAGATCCTCTTGCCTCAGCCTTCCAAGTAGATGGGACTACAGGTGCCTGCACAGGACCTAGCTACTTCTTTAGAGATGGGGTCTTGTACTTGCTTAGGCTGGTCTTGAACTTGTGAGCTCTAACAATCTGCCTGCCTCAGCCTCCCAGAGTGCTGAGATTACAGGCATCAGCCAATGCGCCCAGTCCTATTGTAGAATTAAATGGGCAGCCTGAAGATGTGTCTGAACTGCTGAAATTTCATGATAGAACTTTATGAAGAGTTGCTTTCTTATAATGAACAAAGAAAGCAGTTTCCTTGAGATGGAAACTACTCCTAATAAAGATGCCGTGAACATTGTTGAAATGGCCACAAAAGCTTTAGAGTATTACATAAACTTAGCTGAGAAAGCAAGATTCAGAAGATTGACTCCAATTCTGAAAGAAGTTCTACTCTGGGTAAAATTCTACCAAGCATAATTGCATGCAATGGAGAAATCTTTAATGAAAAGAAGAATCAACTGATACGGCAAATTTCACTGTTGTCTTATCTTAAGAAACTGCCACAGCCACCCTTACATTTCATAACCACCACCCTGATTGCTCAGCAGCCAAAATCGAGACAGGACCATCTACCAACAAAAAGATTACAACTTGCTGAGGCTGTTACGAAGATTGTTACCCTTTTTTAGCCCTACAGTATTTTTAATTAAGATATGTTCATTGTTGTTTACACAGATGCTATTACGTTTATACCCTCTGGAAAAACAAAAATTTATGTGACTCACTGTATTACAATATTGACTTTATTTTCATAGCCCGGAACCCTACCCACAGTCTCTCTGAGGCATGCTTTTTTTACTATTGTGTTACAGTTGTCTATAGTAATCAGTACACTAACATGCTGTACAAGTTTGTAGTCTAGAAGAAATAGGTTACACCATATAGCCTAGGTGTGTAGTAGGCTGCACCATCCAGGGGTGTGAACATGCACTTTGCGATGCTCTCACAATGATGAAATCGCCTAGTGATGCAGAATTTCTCTCATGAAGTGACACCTGGCTGTATTCCATAGGGTGTCATTACTCAAAATAAGATTAGGGTTCATTTGTTTACACATGCTTTTTAAATCTAGCTATGTTCTTTTTAATATCTTTAAAGTCAGTGAATATTCTTTTTTTAAGATTATTTTATTCTTCTTAGAAACAGTCAGAAGTTAATATGTTAAATAAACAATGTTTAAAATAATATTTTCTTTAAAAGATAATCAACTTGCATCAGTTGCTGAGTCAGCAGTTTCAAAGCACTCTGGACCATGGAATAACACAGGGCAGCCTCCTTGGACCATGGAAAAACACAGGGCAGCCTCCCCAGAGACCACTCTGAGAACTGACATTTGTCGCTTCCTGACCTTCTGGCTAAGAGTAAGTGGAAACTAACATTCATTCTGATACAGAAGGCTCAATAAACTTTCAAAATCTCAATAAATTTTAGTACTTTTCTATATATGATAACCAACAATATGATTACTTCATGAAGACTTATCAACTAAAAGTTCTGTTCCAAACTTAAAATAAGTATGTTAAGGCTTACATATTTGGACTGTAGCCCAAGGAGATGGGGTGTAAGTGTGTGATGCTGGATAAGGAACTAAGGTTCTCTGATTTTCACTTTCTCTCCATTTGTAAAATAAGCATTAACAATTTCCATCCCAGAATATCATTCCAACTATCACTGGTAGAATTAAAAAGAGGTACACCTGGCCATGAGCATTTCATTCCGCTCAGGAAACTCATGAGCCATTAGTGAGTGCCCGGTATAGGGTTTTACTTGTGTTATCACGTTCAAGTTTTATAACAAGCGTGTGATGTCGGTAGCAATATTATTTTTATATTGTACACAGGCAAATTGGAGAAGAAGATGAAAAACATGAGTTCATCAGTTTTTCCAAAATTTTTGTAACATTCATTACATTTTAATAATGTTAGCAGTATTCTAAGAATGGACTCTCAATATATCTATGTTTTAATCCAATATAATTTTTAAAAAGCTATGAAGTGAGATTAATGAAATTCAATCCATAAGATGTTCTGCTTTGCTTTGATTTAGGTCGGTTGTACATTTTGGGTGTACAATGTCTTTAGTTTTTCAATTTAAACCTTCAACTTAGGTGGGTTTCTGTGCATTTGGTGCTTCTCTCTTGACCTTAGGAACTTGAAAATCACCTTACTCAAGGCAAATTATTAAAATTATTAACTTAAAGCAACTGAAAACCTCATCAAATTACTTTTAAATAGGAGTAATAGTATTTTGTTCATTGTAGGGAAGATTAAGAAGTCAAGAAAAATTCAATATGGAAAAAAAGAATGGTTGAAAATCTTTCTGTAAAAAAAGACACAACATGTATTTAGATTCAATACTTGTTCTTAACTTAAAAAGCAGTATTTTCCTTTCTCTGTTGTTCACAATATCAGTAGGTATGGTTTGAAAGAAGAATAGATTTTCTGATTTTTAGCTTCTCACAATAATGTTCCAACGCCTAAAAGTTTCATTGAAAGGATCTGGTCCTAGCCCCTCATTTTACAAATGAGAACACGGGGCCTCAGACAACAGAAGTATCGGTCCTAAAGTCAAGCAATCGGTAAGTGACAGAGTAGAGATAAAGCTGGGACTCTGGTCACCTCCCCCTCAGTCTCTTCTGCTTTCCTATTATTATGACTTTCCCTACAACATCTTTTAATAAAAATTAAACCTACAATTCCTGGGTTCGAGGCAGGCTTGTAATTGGCCAGAATGAAAGGAATAAAAGTGTGATAAATGTCAAACTTCTGAAATATCACAAAAGCCACCTTTCATTTTAGGCAGAAGAAAAAAAGGTAGAAAAAATTACAATAAAGGCGTCTACAAAACTTGAGAAGCACTTGTCGACTCTAATAAGTACACTACGATTTTCAGAGCTTAGAAGACATAAGAGCCAGGGCTTAGTATTTCAGAATCTTCCTGGAAGATGCCGGCCCTAAAAAACAGTGAGATAACTGAGGCCAGAAGGTCAGCTTCCTGTCATCTAAAGATCGTCCAAATAGAATCAAATGCCTAGTTCACGCTTTCTGTCCATCAATCTTAGAGAAAAGGAACTACAGACTTTCTTACTTCCTAACACTCAAAGCCCGGCACAATCTTTCCTCCCCTAAGCACATAATAGTTAATTATGGGATAAAGAAATGACCAAGCAGTTGCCTCTGAAACAGGGGCGGGCTGTGATGGAGGACGTCTCAGCAAATGGGAGTATCACAGCTGTTTATGGGAGGTTGCTTTGCGCTTTCAACCATCGCGCCATTGGCCCCGTTTGCCTTTTCCATAGATAAAAGCCCTGTCCCACAGGCCGTGGGGTAACTCACCGCTATTTTCAGGTTGTCCGCCCTTTGCTGCCCATCAATTTCCCTCTGGGACAAGCCAGAAAAAATTCCAAGCTGCAGCCGACTTCCCAATTTCTAAATAATCAATTTCCAAAAACTCCAACATTTCAAATCATACACCTTAAATAATATATTAATTGTGGCTTCGTGTGAAGAATAATTATTTTCCTAGTATGCTTTCCAGATGATTCATTTAAAAATAATTTTTTTTTTAATGTGATGGTGACTGAATAAGAATATCTCATCCTCAGGCCTCAGAAGGACCCCAATACGCATTGTTAACAAGTACCCTAGGATTCAGATAGTAATTTTTTTCCTTAATGTGTTTGAAGCATATAATCCCGTACACATGTATTTGTGGGGTATTTTTGAATGAAGTACTTTATGCCCTTTCTCTTTGATGTTTTGTACCATCTTCTTTTCTAACTTAAAACTCTCTTCCTCGACAACGATATAATCAAGGCATATGAACGCATCGCTAGCTATCTGGTTTTAGAAAATAAAATGTACAAATACAAGTTTAATTGTACTAAGTAAGAAAATAACTGGTATTAATGTTATTATTAAAATGGTTGTCAGAGACAGAAAGTTAGGATATTACAAATGAAACCCGACAAATTGTCCCTTGATAAAACACGAGAGCAAGAGAGAAAGAAATCTCAGCCTTATGTGGTCACAAAATCAAAGTGAGATTTTCTGAATGTCAAAGCAGCAAAACAAGAATCAGCCTGTATATCACCAGAATGAAATAATTTCCTCGGACCATTGTGTTTTTCTGACCAAAAAGCTTATGTCTCATGAAAAAACTGTGGGGAGTATTATTAAAAGGTTTTTTTCTTTTTAAATATATAAGAGTGTTCCAAAAGTTGCCCCTAAAGTTGCCATGCATAGGGAAAATGGGAAATTGTAGCTAAATGTACCTTTACTTACAAAATGTGTATTACAATATTTTGCAAAAAGATGGCCAAGCTACAGCAAATATTTTCTAACTTTGTTTGTAATAAAGGTACATGTAGCTATAATTTCCCATTTTCCTTCCATATGGCAAATTTAGGGGTGACTTGTGAGACACCCCATATTATTGTCTCTAGAGTGAAAGAAATATACCCCCATTGAGAAGGAATCATTATGTGATCCTGTTGCTGATACTGTTCTGACATTGCTGATAGTATTCATTATTTCTGATCTTGTCCTAAAAACTGCTCTTTACAGTAGCTGTGGGTATTTAAGATATTTTAGGGAATTTTTATAACTCCAGACCACAGTGAAATTTGCCATAACTAATAGCTCGCATTTCATTAGTATAACTTATCACCCCCAAGGAAATTAGTAATGGTGAAATAATATATCAAAGGTTTGAGGTCTTCAGAAAAAAAGAAGACATAAAAATTAATGCCAATATTTGCTGTTAAGTAACAATCATGACATACACATAAATTCCATTAAATTAAATTACAGCTGAGTGTATCTTGATTCCAGTTTGAAAACGTTTGTCACTAATTCAGCTGAACAGGACAGAGGATGGTAGCCGGTAATAGCAGAATTAGTGGGTTCATAATCGATTGAACAATAAAAATTTTTAAATGTTAATTAATTAGTCAGTGTCAATTTGAAAGAAAGTCTTTAGAAATGGTCTGCTGGACTCTGATTTTTTTTTTTTTTTCCAGAAAGGCAGATCACAGAAAATGCAAGTTGATAACTAGTCATCTATTCATTGACAAACTCTGAGGCCTACTTCTCAACAGTCTGGAACAAAAGGCAAGGCTTAATATCTTGAAACTTATAAGATATGCAAGAAATGTTCTATCTGAAGCCAAAATTTGCCTGAAACAACAGAGTGATGTCATTAGTACAGCTTACAAAAGGGACATACACAAGGGACAGACTAATTTTGCTATGAGTTTCATAAACGCAAACACAGCTCTAGGTTGCATTAGAAGAAGTACGAGGCAGATGATGGACGTGTCATAAATGAATGTTTCAGAACTTCAGTTGTTATACTTTACTCAGTGCTGGGCATCAGACCCAGAGGCAGGGATCAACTCTGAGTATATGCGAATGGAAATGGCCAGGGTGGTAGGTAAAACTCAAACTGTTTCCTACTATGCATGATTGAAGAAAATGGAGATACTTAGGTGGAAATGAATGAGGGTGATAAAATAAGTTTGGACTTGTCCTTCTTTCTTTCTTTGCAAGTACTGGACAGAGCTACAACTCACTGGTGAACTTAAGGTAGCACTTGTGAATGATGTGATAGGGCCAGGAAGGGAAGTCGGCAAATACTGAACTCAAAAGAGTGGAGGCAACAAGATGAAGGTATCCCATCATGCAAGGTGATAAGCACCGTCCTAACCAGGAAGGACAGGAGGTGCTGATGGGATAAATGTCTGGGGCTCACAATGCACTTCCGCTTTTTGGATTTTCATTCCTCATAAAACAATTTTCTTTTTCTAAGCTAAAGTTTCTGGGAAAGGGGTGTAGGGTGGGAAGAGAAAAAATTAAGAAAGAAAGAAAAGTACTAGATCAGATAATACTTCAACTACCATCAAGATTTAGAAGTCTACATCGTTGAAACAACTGAGATCCGTTTGAAATGTGTTAAAGGTATTTGAAAATGGTACTTCTTCTTAAGAGAGTTTCAGGAAATCACACTCGCCAGTTCATGTGTGTATCAGTGCACCCTACTCTCTGTATCTCTCTCTCGTACAAGCACACACATTGTGTGCATGTGAAAAATTTTCATCATGTAGTGCTAAGCTAGTGATGTTGTTTGCTAATTTTACCTATCCAACACTCGTGATTTTAAAATATAGTAAAAATTTTCTCTAGTAGTTCAAATAACTAAAGGCACTTTACATATAATTAAGCTAAATATATTAAATGTCCCAATCATCCTTTCGGGGCCTTGGAGAGCTTCTTTCCTATAATCATCAGTCTTGTTTCAGGTCACCACATGTAGAGATGATCCAAGAAGGGCCTCAGGTGAGCCCAAAGCTCAGAGTAATTTCTTAGATCAAGACAGTGAGTGGGTATGTGTGTCTGCGTATCAAAGCAAAATGTCATATTTAATTATACATATATTATATAATAGTGTCTTGGTCCATTTTATGTTGTTTATAACAGAATGCCTGAAAAACTGGGTAATTTATTTTAAAAGAATTTTATATTTGACAGTTATGAAGGCTGAGGAGCATCAGGTCAGGGAGCTACGTCTGGTGAGTGCCTCCTCCTGATGGGGACTCTCCAGAGTCCTGGGGCAGCCCGGGCGTCACATGGCAAGGGGGTCAGTGTGCTGCATGTTCACTCAGGTCTCTCTTCCTCTTTTTATAAAGTCCACTCCCAGGCAATTCATTAATCCATTAATTCAGAGCCCTCATGATCCAATCACATTTAAAGGCGCCCACCTCTCAGTACCGCCATACGTGGAATTGAGTCTCTATTACAAGAAATCTGGGGGATACATTGGAACCATGGCAAATATTGTGTCTATAATACAATAACATGTCAACTATCATACAACAGGATTTTAAAAAATAGGAACAAGCAATTGAAGAGTGTACAGGACCTAAATGCACATTGCTTGAGCAAGAGAACATCCTCCACTAAGGGTGAGGCATTGGCCCCCCTCACAAGCTGGTCAACACAACAACAAACCTTATGGGGATAATATTCTAGTGGGGAAACTTGGACAATATACAAATAAACAGATGTCAAGTAGTGATAACTGCTGTTTAGAAAGATAAAGAGGTGCTACCTGGTACAGAATCACTGGGCCTGGGATTTTAGGCAAATATAGGAAAATATGAGAAGTGCGGTAGAGAAGAGTGTCTCAACCGGGACACTGTGTGGAGGGCCTGGGTGGCCGAGTTTCATAATTCTCGTTAGGTTGCAAAGGAATTATATGCAGAGCGAATTCACCTGCCCACTTTTTCATGCCTTCCTTTGTATCTTTCACCTTGCGGTTGTCTGGTCTCCTGCTGAAGTCCTCAGGATGCTGAGGTGTTCTGCAAGATCGTGTTACCTGCAACTTTACTTGATCTATTTAAAAATAGTTTCAAAATGGTTTTGCTCCTTTTTATTTTGCCCACACCCTTGCTTTTTCTTCATGGTTCTTTTTCAATTCGTATACAAATTCAATTCAGTTTTTCCCATTTAAGAACATTTACTTCCATATTTTCATTTTTTATAAACAGTTTAGTTATGTCACAACAGAAGTTATTCCTCCCTTCTTTCTCTGTGTATCAACACTAATGAACAGATAAAGACCACGTCCGCTTTCTCAAGAAAAGGCTGGAAGTGGAATTTGTGTGCTTCTTTGTATATGAGCTAAGGTATTTTTTGATGCTACATCCAAGAAGTGCAGTGTTAAATAACAAATAAATGTTAATATTTATTAACTCTGGACAAATAAATGCATTAATTTAGATTTATAAATCGATCTCTTCAAGTTAACAGTATGTTGTACGGATTAAGAAATTAGAGAAAGGATAACAAAGTCACTGGGAAATAGTTGTGTTTTACTGAGTATTAAAAACTAACTCTAGGGCGGTGCCTGTGGCTCAAAGGAGTAGGGCACTGGCCCCATATGCTGGAGGTGGCGGGTTCAAACCCAGCCCCAGCCAAAAACTACAAAAAAAAAAAACAAAAAACAAAACTAACTCTACACCACAGCTTAAGCTGCAGCACAGCTTTTCTGCTTAAACTACGAAAGTGCTTTTTGGTAAGATTCGTCCTAGATGTACAGTAAACACCAAAGTTTATTCCCATTTTTTAATAAACAAGCCTGTATTCAATATCTATCCTGCTCACTCTCCAGTTAAAAGCTCTCAACTGTAGTGTCTCTGTCCTGCAAGCATAAGTGATTTTGATTGTTATACATGTGGAAAAGACAGGGGGCAAAGCAGAGACACGGGAGATGAGTCTTAGGAATTACATGTCCCTTGATTTTATTTTAAAGCATGGCCTAGGAATGTTTTACACAGAATGGAGTTAGAGATCTCCATTTTGTTATGATTTTTAAAAGTCTAATGAAATTTCATTGTCATTGTTTATTGCCAATAACTAAATTCACAAGTTTAGATTCATTCTTCTGTGTGACCATCAAAATGTCCGTGGAGAGTTAACATCCAAACTGTATCTATTTTATCTAATAAAAACAATACTTATGTTTTGATGTGCATTTTGGACTGTGCATTAATTATCAAACAGCCCTGTTACATTGCTAGTCTTGGACTAGTTGACTTTGACCTTATTACACCTGCATTTGGGTGCAAGAAGCAGACTGGCATATCAAAAAACAATCAGCTTTAAAGCCACTTGAGAAGGCAACATACTGAGATGAAAAGAGCTCTGAAAAATATATCAAATAGAATTAAAATAAGGCCCTCAGGTTAGGCCTGGCCGTGTCATTAAGGTAATTTACTGTTATTTCACACCACTCACTGAAGGCCTTTTTGCAGTGCAGTCCTTTGTGGATACGAACCCACGACAACAGCTGCAAATACCTCAGAAAGGAAGCAAATGTGGAGGTAGCAAGAACGAGACAAAAGTAGTGGGATCCCGTGAACTGAGGATGACATGTCCTTCCCAAAGGCATTGAATACAAAATGTTGAAACTTGGTGATGACTGTAGTGTCTCCTTTAGCTGCAACGTTCTGTGCTTTTGATTGAGTTCTCAAATGAAATGAACATGTATTTGTCAAGTATCTACAGTGAAAAACTGGTAGGACTTGAGAGGGGCAACCCACAGGTCTGCACAGTGGCTTCAGCCTTGGGAGCGAGCATGTTAGCTGAAGACAGAAAGCGGTGATG
The DNA here is from genome assembly GCF_000181295.1 of Otolemur garnettii. Classification (NCBI taxonomy): domain Eukaryota; kingdom Metazoa; phylum Chordata; class Mammalia; order Primates; family Galagidae; genus Otolemur; species Otolemur garnettii. The sequence continues at coordinate 1,555,513 of NW_003852471.1, read as the reverse complement.
AGATAGAGGCGAGTTCTTCAAGTGATATGGGACACTGTGGTAGTTATTTAAGACAACTGGTTTGTCCCTGCTCCCAAACACTGGACTGTGTCCCTGAGTGCTGTAGTTGTTTTAGGATGGCAATAGCCTGTAGGCTGAGAGACTGAGGGGAAATTCCACTGGGGAGGGGAGGGCAAGCCCACAAGCAGGCACATAGCAGCAAATGATACAAACAAGATGTTTTCTGCATTTTACAACAGTTTGCCCACAGTTTACAGATATTAAGAGCCCAATCCTCTTCCTTTTTAAAGCTAATATGTATTATTACTTTTTAATTTTTATTTTTGATACATGATTGTACATATTTATGGAATACAATGGGATGTGTGTCTAGACACTGTGCAATGATTAAATTGGGATAATTAGCATATCCACCTCAAACTTCTATCATTTCTTTATAATGGGGACATACAAAATCCTTTCTTGTAGCTGTTCTGAAATATAGAATACCTTAATGTTGACTATTGAGTGCAGTTAAATTACTTCTTTATGAAATCATGATAATATATATCCATAATAAAAGATGAACATAAGTCAGGTTAAGTACCTTTTATAATCGCAGAAGTCAAACTTGACTTGAGTTTTATGATTTTCACCATTTTTTTCCTTTCTGAAAGTGTGTGCATGTATTTTGGCACTATATATATAGATATAGACACATACACTATCTTTTACTACACTGATTATGAATACATCATTGTAACCATTCACTATGATAATAGACTGGAAAGGAAACATTATTATTCAAAAATAAATGACAAAATCATCTTAAATATAACTAAGGCTCACTTAGGGATTATATATGCTGAATAAGCACATAAAAAAAAAACCCACTTTATTACTTCAATTACTGTGGCAAGATCACACCTGGTGCTAGATACATGGTTCAAAAACCTCAGTGCATTTGTTTAGCAGTTGAGTTATTAATCACGGATGTCAAATCCTTTCTGCTAATTAACCTTAATTGAGCTCTCTGTTACGGAAGTACTATTTTTCATGAAGCAACTTACCAACGATACCAAACTAATGAAGCATGTAAAAACCCAGGATTAATGTTATTTCCTGTATGTGAATGCCAATGCCTCATGCACTTTGATGTAAAAATATCTTCTATCAAAGTTTTAAAATTATATAGAGCAAAACATTGGTAAAATATGTCTAAAATTTACATAATAAAATGATTTAGGAAAGCATATGTGTTCTCATTCTCTATTTATTTAAAAGCCTGTAGTATATACTATGCATAATAAAAATATGATGAACTTTTAAAGATTCAAAGGTTAAAATCTCATGTAGCTATTAGTTAACATGACTCTGAAATTAGCCAGGCTTGAAACTAAATCTTTATTTCATTTTGTTCAGTATGATTTCCAATAGTACCACACAATATTCATTAGGACAGAATTGGGCTGAAATATGCAGCTTTTGAGATCTGCCTGAAGAAATCCAGTGTAATTAATTCTAAATTTGATAAGCAGCAAGCACTTCAAATGTTCAATAGGTTATTTATTAAAAAAGCAAATCAAGAAGAAATAAGCTTTACTGCCAATGAACAAAACGCTTAGATTTCAAAATGGCCAGAAGGGTACTGGTATTAATAAGCTTTGTCAAATTCATTTTCAGACATGCATGGAAGAGTCTGTACTATTTTTCTGTTCATGTCACAGTTTCTGTCAAGACGAGAGCTTGGATACCTTGGGGAAAGATTCCTGATGTGCAAGCATTTGAAAATAAAAAGGCAAAGACAGACATTCAGGAGGTTCACAAGGGAAAAGAAACCTCTAAGGAATCTTGAGAAAAATCAACACAGTTAACAGTGAAAGTATTAGAAAAGGTTTAACTATTGATATAAATTTGGGGAAAACCAAAACATACAAATAATGTTAATAAAAGCAATGCTCTGTGTAAAAGCATCACAAATAAGAATTTATGTAATAACAATGAAGCAAGCCAGGGCACAAGTGGATATGTCCACCAGTCACTTACAGAGCCAGATGCAAATACAAAACAAGTGGCCCCATTTCTTTACATAATACCTGTGTCAACACACTCGTTCAGAGGGGCTTAGGGAGTAAGAGGGGAAAAAAAAAAACAAAAACCAACTCCTAAAACCTGGTTCAAGTAATAGTTCTGCCACTTTACAGCTGAGTATCTATGGACAAATTACTGAAGACCCTTCACGGATAGACCTTTGTGTGATGATGGCTATGGTTCTGCATCTGTGCTGTCCATTGAGATAGGTGATAAGCTTTGTGAGGCCACTGAGCACTTGACATCTAGCTAATGCAACCGAGGAACTGAATTTCTAATTCCAGTTATTCTAATTAATTTTAATTTTAATTTAAATAGCAACATGTGGCTGCTACTACTATATCAAACAGTGCATGGCTGCCTCAGATGACTTCCTAGTCTATGAAGGATGATGTTTCAGCTGCAAGGTAGAGAAAATGTAACTCAAAATTTGAACACTATAGGGAATATATAGGCTCATTATAACTGCAAACTTTGGAAGCAGGAGATGCCACACAGAGTTCAGTCAGAGCTTCCTCCACCCCATACCACAGTGGGTTTGCTGCTCCTTTCTGTCTAGTCTTTGTCTTTATACTGGTTTTCCTGATGATCACAATCTGACCACAGGAGGCAATACTGGTTATTATTTGTTCTTTATTCTCTTCTAGTAAGACAGTAAGAGACAGAGCATTGCTTTCTACAAAGACTCAATAAAAGCCCTGAGCTTTGCTATGCTGAGATCAATCTGAAACCATCACTGCAGCCCAGTACTGGTTGACAAACTAACTTCTTTGGCAAGTGGAAGGAAATTTTTGATAAATGATGGAACTAAGATTTGGTTTGGGGAAAGAATGTTTCCTTAAAGGAAGGTCTGGAAGCCATTAGGAAGTAGAATGATAGAGACAGAACACTGACTAGGCCATTAATAATTTTCTTCCACATTAACTTAAAGGGTTATTAGAATATAATCAATGATACAGTGTGCATATAGCACATAACAGTGCCTGACACGTGATATCCCTTGTCATTTGCATACCACACCCTTTCTGTGGACCCTGAGTAACTAACTTAACTCTTTGATGCTCAGTCTTCACGTTATGGGAATGTATGATTATTAAGGGTCCTTTCAGCACTAAAAATCTGTCAATGATAGCTCCTACTCTATATAATCTACACTATGTAAATTCAGGCACAGGAATAAGTATGTCAAAGGATAGTTAACTATGTTTGAAGGTAATGGGTGGCTACAGATACCAAAATACCAAAGAGTGTCTCTGTAATTACTCTTTGAAAGAGGCACCAGTGCAAATGTTTCAATGACTAGAGAAGAGAAGATATATACTATTCCAGTTTCTAAGCTCCAGCTTCCTGGGATCCAGTCATCCTCAAGCAGTTCTCTATCTCCCTAGATCAGATAAACAGATAACTCAGATAATCAAAACCAGTGATATCCACGCTGGCATGATAGATTCATCTGAGGTCCATCACTAGTGATTGAAATTTAATTGTGCTGGGCCAGAACTCAAGCCTATTTCTGTTTTGAAAAAGTGATTTTAATGTGTAGCTACAATTGAACAGCACTACTCTAATAATTTTCGCCTGAACAGGAAGTGGGATCAGAAGAATATATCGCACTCTTCAGTGTAATATATAGCAGGCCATAATAAAATGATACAAAGATACAATGGCAAAATAAACAACATTGGAAATGTGCAAAACTTCCTCAACAAAGAATAGGTGACGAGCACAAAAATAAATAACATTTTTCATCTGGAAATAAAACACGTAGATAACTGCTTCTCATTTTCAAGAATGTCTTTAAATTAAATGCTATGAATTCTATGAGAGATGAAGATGGTATGGCATTTCTTCAGCAGAACTAAAGAAATTATGGAAGAAAACAAAGACCTAGCAGACACTAAAACCAAATTTGAAGTAAAAGACAACATACCTGACAGTTTAAAAATCAAGTCAGTAAATTGCAAGAAGCACTTAAAAAAGTGCAGAAAAAAACAGAACAAAACAGGCTGCAAGTTGTTAGGAAGGATGAGAGACTGGGAGGGCAAACAATAAAAATCCATATATGTAGAGGGAACAGAAAACAAATCATATGTTAGAAACAAATCATATTTGTTGTAATAAAAGATCACTTTCATGAAATACAAGAAAGCAGAAAATCTGCTGGTTGAATAGATCATAATGTGCCCAAAAAATGCTTTTAAATGTTTCTAATGAGTCACTCCTTATAAATTTATTATATTCCAAGGATTAAAAAAAAAACAACCTTAAAATATCTGTTCTCCATTATATTTCCAGTTACTAAGGCTAATATAACAGATATCTGATAAATGATTAAATAAACAACTAACAAATCCTTTATTAAAGAAAAAAAGAAATATTGCATCGCTAAAGATCAGGCATTTTTAATTGTTTTGCAGAACAGGACAAGTCATCTAGAAATTAATGTAGAAATTTTAGTCCCACATTTTTATTAAGAAATGTATTTTTAAATTGGCAAGAGCTCTGTGTTAGGGTTCTCCAGAGAAATAGAACTAATAAGATATCTATGTATAGATATAGATAGACTTATTATGTAAATTGATTCATGCAATTATGAAGGCAGCAATGTCCCATTATCTGACTTCTGTAATCTGGAAGTGCAAGAGAGCTGGTGGTGTAAGCAACTTGGTCTGAGTTCAAGGGCCTGAGGACCAGGTGACCCGGTGATAATAGCTCTGATTCTCAAGCTAAAATCTTAAGAACTGGGAACAGGGCCACAGATGGTAAGCCCCAAAGTCCAAAGACCTGAGAACCAGACGCTCTACTATATAAGGGTAGGAGATGCTAAAGGGCCCAGCACAAGGGGAGGGAGAAAATTCACCCTTATTCAACACTTTTGTTCTGTTTGGTCCTTCTACAGTTTGTATGGTGCCTACCCCATGCTGGTGAGAGGATGTATCTTCTTAACTCTATTGACTCAAACACTAATCTCTTTTGGAAAGACCTTCACTGATGCAACCAGAGATAATTTTTTACTAGCTATCTGGACATCTCTTAACCCAGTCAAGTTGACATGTAAAATTAAACATAATAGACTCATGCAGAGTGATCGCTCAGGCACATTTTTGTAAAAATTAAAGATATAATCTGGCTAAAGAGAGAAAGAGGGAAATATATAAGTATGACTCAAATAAGTTCTATAATCAGAGACAAAAAAGATAATCATAAGATATTATTTCAAATGATTTTTTATCACACTAACAAGTATTACTATTTAGTCTAAGATTTTAAAACAATTAGCTATTGGGCAGGGCATGGTGGCTCACACCTGTAATCCTAGCATTCTGGGAGGCTGACATGAAAGCATTGCTTGAGGTCAGGAGTTCAAGACCAGCCTTGGCAAAGAGAACCTGTTTCAATTTTTTCTAAAAATAGAAAAACTAGCTGGCCATGTAGTCCCAACTACTTGGAAGGCTGAGGCAGGAGAATTGCTTAATCCCAGGAGTTTGAGGTTGCTATGAGCTAGGCTGAGGCCCTGGCACTGTAGCCCAGGTAATAAGACTGAGACTTTGTCCAAAAAAAAAAAAGTCTTTCAGCCAGAGACACCATCTTCCAGTAACTCACCAAGATGACAAACACAAAGGGAAAGAAGAGAGGCCCTGATACATGTTCTCTAGGCCTTTTAGGAAACATGGAGCTGTTCCTTTGGCCACATACATGCAAATATACAAGAAAGTTGATACTGTAGACCTCAAAGGAATGGGTACTGTTCAAAAAGGCATGTCACACAGATATTACCACAGCAAAACTGGAAGAGTCTACAGGGTCACCCAGCATGCTCTTGGCATTGCTGTAAACAAACAAGTTAAGGGCAAGATTCTTGCCAAGAGGATTAATGTTCATGTTGAGTATATTGAGCACTCTAAGAGCCAAGATAGCTTCCTGAAATGCGTGAAAGAAAATGATTAGAAAAAGAAGGAGGTCAAAAAGAAAGGTACCTGGGTTCAGCTGACAGGCCAGCCTGCTCCACCCAGAGAAGCTCACTTTGTGAGAACCAACGGAAAGAGCCTGAGCTTCTGGAACCCGTTCCCTAAGAATCCCTGGCATAACAGGTGTACAGCGCAACACACAGGAGAACCATGAGACCCAGTGGAATAAGAACATAAGGTGCCGGACCCCATTCCCCGTGGATTCATGGCATAATAGGCATAGCAAGCTTTGTCACTTTCAATGGAAAGGTGCCTCCCCGAGCTGTTGGAAACTTTTCCCTATGAATTCATGGTATAGATATTAAAAATAAAAGGCTATTGTCAAAAAATTAGCTATTTTATTTATCAATTTTTTTTTTTTCCAATTCGTGATCATGGACTCTATTCTGGTATCCTTAGGATTAGCTTGTGTTTCTTTTCAAAATTCTTGATCATTTCATGTGATTTTTATTATTTCCTCTATCTTTTGTGTAAGTTTAGTTTCATCTTACAGATAGAGTGATGTAGAACTATTTTAGCATAATAAGCAGTTTAAATTACTTCTGAATTAATAATTTATCAGGAGAAAGTTTAAAGATTTCAGACAGTTGTTTACTCCCGTCTTTTCTTTATTTATTTCTACATTTATTTGGCCTCTATTTTTGTCAATTGTAAGTACTAAAAGACCTGACTCAAAGCAGCTTAAACAATAAGGATTTGTTACCTCGCTGAAGAAGTCCAGAAGTAGAGATTTCCAGAGGTGGCTCTTCGGTCCGACAATGTTGTCAAGGATGCAGGCCCTTCCCACCTTCATGTTCTGTTCCCCTCTGTATTGGTGGTGATTGCCTTCATGGACTCAAAACATTCAAATTATAACAATTCCAATTGTCATTTTAACTCACAACCATGTCCAAAGATAAGAAGAGGAAAAGAAACGTTCTCACGAGTTTCCTGTCAAGAATAAATATATTTCACAGAAGGCCCCAAAGTGTTTTCCCTCCACTCTGCCATACCCACCAATTACTAACAAATAGAAACCAGATTGCTGTCTTTAGTTTAGAGGCATTGTGGTTTATACCCTGTTGTTGTTAAGGATGCCCAGACTGGCTTTCTGTTATCCAGAAAAAAAGACGGATTATTGATGGTTGGGTGGTCAACCAGCAAGATCTGCTTTACAAATAACAAATATGAAATATTTATGTATTGATAGATACAATTTAGTTATGTTATGTACAATTATGTATAATATACAGTAATATATATTTTATATGTGTAGATCTCATTAATGATATTTTTGAATTTTAAAATTAATTTTAATTTTTATTCTACTCAATTTGTGAGAAGCTTGGAAGCAGGCATTTGAAGACTCTCATTATTTTTAAAACCTGTATTGCCAATGTTTTTTACTTTATACATTTCAGTGCTGTATTTGTTTATCATAAAACATTAATGAATAGAGCCTCATGCTTTATATAGCAAAACTTTAAATGCAATAAAGAGACTTTGAATGTCATTTCATACTTTTAGCCTAGTATTCAAATTTATTTACCTCAGGTATAGCTTTGTGATTCCTTTAATTTTTCTGAATTACTAATATATGTATTTTTTGCTTGTTCAGTGTGCTTTTCTCTTTTTCAATAGATAGGTATCTCATTCACACGTACTAAGGTGGAGAAAATATTTTTTTCTTTTATGTTATTGGGTTTTTGCTTCTTCTCCTTGTGGTATGGAAGTATTTTCCTTACGCCCTACTTCTGTTACATAATCCGTATTTGCTGATCCGTATTTGCTGAAGTACATCTCACCCCGTCATTTACAGTATGCTCATTCTACTTTTCGTTTCACTTTTTGTTGCTTTGTATATCATAATGACATGCTTCGATCTAATTGTCTCAATTAATAGGCTTCTGAAGCAACAATTAGCCTATTAATTCTCCCCTAGAAAGAAATTCAAAATAGAAGCCATAGATTAGCAAATAATTTTCAAAAATTGGCGTACAAACGGAGAAACAGGCACTCTTGCTTTTCATGGGAATGTACAATGTTCGAAGCCATTATGAAAGGCAATTTGGCAGTTTATCAAGTGTTTGTGACTAGAAAAACTGGCTCACTCCGGTAATCCTGGCACTCTGGGAGGCCGGGGGGGAGGACTGCTTGAGCTCAGGAATTTAAGACCAACCTGAACAAAAGCAATACCCCCATCTCTAATAAAAATACAAAAATTAGCCAGGCATCATGGCAGGTGCCTGTAGTCCCAGCTAAGGGGCTTCTACAAATCAAGTAGAAGGCTTTATCAAGTGTTTGTGGCCAGAAAAACTTGCTCTCTACTTCAACAGGAGTGAGCCAGTTTTTCTGGCCACAAACACTTGATAAACCCTCAGGAGGCTGAGGCAGGAGTTTGTGGTTGCTATGAGCTAGGCTGATGCCAAGGTCCTCTATCCTGGGCAATGGAGTGAGACTCTCTCAACAACAAAAAGTGTTTGTGTTCCACGGTTGAATAATTCTACTTCTTAGAATCTGAATGAAATGAAGAAAGGAAAAGAGGTTGGTACCATGGTGATATCATTATAAAGAGCCTTGTTTTTCATGCAAAAAAAAATGTGGAACAATGTAAATACATATCACTTGAGAGCTGATGAATAAATGAATATGTATTTTAATAATATATATGTCTTAAAATACAGAAGAGAGCCACTATGTATTGATGTAAATCTATTGGAAATACAAAGTAAAAAGGCCAAAAAGATAATTATATGATTCCATTTATATTAAAAGAAGCATTATAGTTAAACTAATACATAGACTATTTCATAGAAACAGACACGTAAAGTTTTAGTCATTATTACGTCTCAGGAAAAGAGCAGGGTTAGGGGACAAATCAGAGCAATTATCATATTTTATTCTATAGTGTGCTTTAAATGTTTACTATGAGAATTTAGTCATATCATTGTTTTCTGAGAGCCTGTCTGGAAGAATAAACACGTAAAAAGAGGTAGGAGAATTCTGAAAATAAAAGATTTTCTCTATTAGATTATAAAACAGCATGCTTGACAAAGAGATGAAGTAACTCTTCATAAAGAGACTCAAACATACATTCCAAGTCAGTAAATGAAAAGGGAAAATTGTAAGTTTTAATAATATAAACATTATTGAAAATTATAAGATCATTTAGAAACAAAAGTTGATCACTACCTACACAGTACACTAAATTCTAGACTTCTCCAATATTGAATTATAATAACAAAGCCATAAAATCAAGAAAAGATAACATAGCCCTTTAATTATTTTAGGTTTGGAATAGTCATTCTCAACATGAAAAGCAAGCCGAAAACCAGAACAGCAACTTCAAAATTACACAGTGTTATTACATAAAAAGGGCAACATTCTGTATGGAAAATAAACCACACACATTCATAAATTTTAAAGCAGAAAACAAGTTTTAAAGTATTTACAAAATAAGTTATAAGGAATTTGTATTCCGATATACAAAGTGTTCTGACCCAATAACCAGGAAAATATTAACGTGTGCAAAAAAAA
>NW_003852471.1:1526608-1545908 GCF_000181295.1 Otolemur garnettii | reverse complement strand
GTCTTCAACTTTCTTATCTTTGTAATTAAAAATTCCAAGATTTTGCAATCTCTGATCTCAAACACCTGATGACACACAAACCTCCGATGATACTGTCTGGAATTCAACTCACGGTAGATTTTTGTACATTTTTCAAGAAAAAATTAAACTATAGAAGCCTTTTGCTTAACACGCATTTGCTCCCGCCTACCCAACGCCACTTTGACAACAGAATTTTTTTCCAAAAGAAGATAAAAGTAAAACCTTCTGGTATTAATTTAAACAAACATTGCCAATTGTTATTTTAATATTTCCTCTGGTTACTGTAGATAATTTATATTGGAAAATTGAAGGCAAACATCTTTTCCTCGGTCATGATTTCCTGCATTTGGCAAGCGTAGATGCTGTTCTGGGATTCTGGAGACCAGTACAATTTCATTTTATTCATTCCCATTTGGATAGAGATTTTACAGAAAGAGCAAGTTCGGTTCAAAACATTCATTTCTTTTTTTGTTCCAGCAAAACAGCTAATGCAGTTTGCTTTTGATAACTGTTGAATTTGGTCAGATGCTCTTTTTAGTAAGTCAGGATATTAGTGAAGGCTTAGAACTCAAACCCTATTTTGAAATGTTTGCTTGGAAGTAGTGAAGGATTACCACTCAAGCACTTAACACAGGGAGAAATGCATTCATCAGTATGAGAGATAAGTGCTGGCAAAAAGGAATTATGATTCAACAAAAATTTGTTGAGTACGTAGTGAGTGCCAAGTCTTGCTCCAAGCAGTGAGGAAGCAGAATGAGACAAAATAACTCTTAGCAGTTGTTGAACTACATTGTGGTGGCAGAAACAGACTGTATAGAAGTCAGCATAAGAGCAAGGCAGATATCAGATGGTGTTATGGAATTGTACTGATGTACAGGAGAAAATGTCAGCTCTTAACCAATAACACTGTTATATTTTTTAGCCCTCGTGATAAAATTAAAATATAGGTATTTGCCAATATTAGAGGTTTAACTACGTGCCAGGTACTTTGTGTTTCATACGTATTATTTTACTTGGTCCTCATCGTAATCCTAAATTGATAGAGATGGCTCTGGCTGTTGATAGACACTTGCATAAATGCAGTTTATCCATCATTCCCCCTGCTCACGTTAAACAACCCTTTTCCCTCCACTCTTGCAATTTTCCAGCAATGAAGTGTTAAGTTTGGGGGTGACAGATACTCAGTTAACTTTGTATGCATTTACAGAGCACATGTATAAATATTAATTTTAAATCTATTTTAAAATAAGAATGTAATAATTTTTAACATGCTTCTTAACGTAGCACTTGAAGAGATTTTCCTATATCAGTACGTAACATAGGACTACCTCATTCTTTTGTAAGAGTTGGGTCACGTTTATAGAGTGAATGAAAGATTATGAAATCAACTCCACAGAGAGGGGCACTGTAGTCATTTACAATTCTTTCTCTGTAATAAACAGTGTCGGAGGAAACATTTTTGCATATACATCGTTGTCCTCATGTGGGCATCATACTGATATGTATGGCTGTAAGTGGAACTGTGAATAGTGGAATGCTATCACCATTTTACAGATACTTTCAGGTTGCTTTTCGAAATACTTCCTCAATTTAGAGTACTAACATTCCTCCATATCTTTGGCAACATTTGATAACATAAATCTCTTTAATTGCCATGTTGACAGCTTTAGAATTGTACTTATTCTATTTCCAATGTAAATATGTATGGTCATACACTTTTTTTTTTTCTATGAACTGTGTGTTTATATCCTTTACCTATGTTTCTGTTGGAGTATTTTCTTAAAGACTTGATAAGAGTTCTTCGAATATTCTAGATCATGATCCTATAGGTATCCAACATGTTGTAAATATTTTTTCAACTTGTCTCTTTAATAGTAGCAAATACCTATGTAATATTTACTGTGGGCTAGGTACTATTTTAGATACTTAACATATGAACTCATTTATGGTTCACAATAGTCCTGTGAGGAATGTACTGTTATTATCTCCTTTTCACAGATAAAAAAATATGAAGCATGGAGCAATTATATAACTTACCCATGGCTATATAATCACATAGCAGAGGCAGAATGTAATCCAGAAACTCTGGCTGTAAAGTGTATACTTTCAAACCCTAACTTATCCTCATGATAGCTATTAGAAAACTCAAAGCCTGTATATAAAAAGTGAATAAATTATTTCTCTGTATAGCATTTGTATTTCTTATAAGAAGGCTTTTATCTCATAAGCATTATAAACATATATTTCAAAAATGTTTCTTATAAACTTGGATTATTTAATGCTTAGCTATTCAAATTATCTAGAAATCATTTTGGTAAAGGATGTATGATCTGGAAGTGACATGACTTTTTCCAAATATATAACTAATTGTTGAAAACAATTTGAACTATTATAGGCTATCTTTTTTCTACTGATTTAAAAATTGCTTTTATTGTAAACTAACAGTTCATCTACATGTGAGTCCATTTCAATACTGTCTATGCGATAGTTTGGGTTTATTTGCCTATTTCTGTACTAGAACTGTACCATTTTTATTGTTGTAGTTGATACCATGCTAGATATCTCCTAAGGGAAGACATCTTTACTATAATTATTTCTTTAAAATCTTCTTAGTTATCCTTACAGATTTTTCTTCTTTATGCATTTTCTTTGATCTTTAGATGTAGTCTGTGAAATTCTATTACAAAACATCATCCCATTCTGACTTTTTTGTGTGTGTGTGACAGTCTTACTCTGCTTCCCAGGCTAACGTGCAATGGCATGGTAGCTCACAGCACTCTCAAACTCTTGGACTCAGGCAATCTTCTTGCCTCAGACTTCCAAGTAGCTGGGACTACAGGCATGTGCCACCATGCCCGGCTAGCTTTTTAAATTTTTAGTAGAGATGGGTCTTGCTCTTGCTCAGACTGGTCTTGAACTAAGCTCAAGCATTCCGCCTGCTTCAGCCTCCATTTTGGTTTTTGAAGGCTGCACTGATGACAGAAATTAATTTGTAAAGAACTTTTATGTTAGTCAGAACACGAATCTGTTATCCTTCAGTAAAATTTTATAATTTATACCCATGTAGGTTTTTCACATTTCTTATTAGTTTTATTGCTTAGCATTTATGATCTATAGTTATCGTTCTTGCTTTTTTATTTATCATGGTGAGAACCTTATTTTCTTCATTATGGTTTCAAACTGGCTATTGCTGGTATTTAGAAAAGCTATTTTTTCTTATATATTTCAGACTATCTTATTAGTACTAAAAGCTTTTTAATTAATTCTCCTGGATTTTCTAGATAAATTATTCTATGAAAATTAGGCCAGGCAGGGGTGACTCGCACCTGAAATTCCACTGTTTTGGCAGGCCAAAGGAGGAGAATCACTTAAGCCTAGAGTCCAAGACCAACCTGGGTAATGCAGCAAGACCCCATTTCTATAAAATAAAAAAAGAAAAACTAGCCAGACGTGGTGGTGCATGCTGGTAATCCCGGCTACTTAGGAGGCAGAAGCAGAGGCAGGAGGATCACTTAAGCCCAGTAGTTGGATGTTGCAGTGAGCTCTGAATACACCACAACACTCCAGCTTGGTTGACAAAGTGAGACTTATCTCAAAAAAGAAAAAACTTGCTCTATGACAATAATGAAAGGTTTTCCTCTCCTTCCAAATCTTGATATGCATTCTTGCTTTACCTTAATTTCACTGCATTAACTAGACTTTCAACTATGTCCCTGAAAGTTACCAATATCAGTGATACTGTCCTTTTCACATTCCTGACATTAGTGAGAATAGTTTTAAGGTATCAAATTATTAGAAATTAAATTTCAATGTTTATGAATTCTAATGTACAATTGTCTAACATATAAAACCTAAGCATTTTCTTCCCTGTATATTTCTAGAAAATACCTTTTATCAAATGGAAACAGTCTCATATATATGACCATGTATATAGACTGATCAATTGAAAGATATTAAAGTGTTTATTTTTATCAAATGTAATTTCCTTATATCTTTCTTTAATCTGTTAATGTAATAAATGAGAATAGTGTGTTTTTATAATATTGAATCACATTCATTCCTGGTAAACCGTTCTTTACTATGAAGCACTATTACTGTAATATCTAGCTAGATTGAATTTTCTCATTTTTTTAGAACTTTTAAAATGTATGAGTAAAATTTTGACATAGATTCATGTTTTCATTTACTATGTTGGAGTGTTTCTGATCCTCAGTTACAGAGAACAGAATTTATACACTCCTTTATGGGAGGTTATTGGTAAATGTCTTTATAAACATAAAGCCCTTATTTCATTTCTCAATTTTAATTCATGTTTCTTTTTATCCCCAGTAAACAGAAGATATATTTTTATTTGTCTAATATTATTTATAAAATGAATAATAAATTGATATTTTTATATATCAAAAAAGTATTGTTTTTCTCTAAGTCTCTTTATATATCTCTCATTAAGTATTATGAATGATGGTAATTATTTACACATAGAATTATTTACACATAGAACATAGCCTATACAGGCTTTGTTTTTGTTTTTGTTTTTGCAGTTTTTTGCCAGGGCTGGGCTTGAACCCTCCACTTCTGGCATATGGGGCCGGTGCCCTACCCTTTTGAGCCACAGGCATCGCCCTACACATAGAATTTTTTTTGCACAACTTACTGTTTACTGTGTTTTGAAGAGCTATCTATTCAATCAAGCTTATTTTCTCCAGCATTTAATAGTATCAAATCAGGTGATTTTACCACCTCTCACTTACTTCATTCTGATGAAATCTTTTTGTCTCCATCCACTTGTACCATAAACCAGGCTTCAGTGACCAAGCTTAGACACCTGTTCAAGAGAGTTCCTGTGACACATACCCAAGAGTTAATTTCCTGAATGTATTACTTATATACTGCTGTGTAACAAATTATGCCAAAATTAATAGCCAAAAATATTGAACTCTTTTTTCTTAATCTCATATTTCCAGTGGCTCTGGAATTTGGCAGCAGTTTAGCTGGGTGGTTTGAGAACAGAATCTCTATAAGTTTGCAGTCCACTTATTATCTGGGGCCACAGTTATCCTAAAGTTAGGTTGAGAAAGGATCCATTTCTAAGTTACTCACATGGCTATGTCTCGAGAGAGGCTTCACTTCTTTGTCACCTGAGACTCTCCACAGGGCGCTCTCAAGGGCAACTGCACTCTCCCAGACTGAGTACTGATCTGAGAGACAGCGTGAACCATCAGAGAAGGTCCATGATGAAAGCCACCATCTTTTATGACTTAATTTCAGTAAGGACATAGCTTTACTTCTGCTGTGTGCTATTGGTTATAGAGACCAATTATTAGTTTTCTACAGTTGATTTTATTCCATATAATTATATGTTTGATTCCTCAGTGGCAGAGTTATAACATACTTAAAGCCTTTGCTGTTGTTATTCTTTGCTCTTCCACTAGCTATTCCAGAATGTGACATTTGTTAGCTTGTTTTTCTCACATCTCTAACCTGCTGATTTTGTCCTCCTGAATAGGGCTACTCTAAGCTCCGAGCTGACAGCTCTTCCGGGATGCTCCACGCTATAGGATGTTAATCTTTGTTACTTGGTTAAGGAAAAAAAAAGTATTGGGGGCTTAACAAAGTGAAAGGGATTTTTTCCCTGTTGGATTTCTCAATTTTGTGCTATATTAGTGTATATTATGAATTCCCGCCAAGAAGGGGCTATATAATGTGCAGTGCAATGCTAACCACGTGGGATGTGAAACAACTTGTAGAACTAGTGTTTTGGAAAACACTTTGGGATACTCTGCTCTGGAATTTTGTGGCCGTACTTTTCACTTTTATGATCTGTAATGTTTAGCTGTTGTTTTGTTCCCTACTCAATGCCTAATAAACAGTGTACATGCAAATAGTATTTTTCAATAAAAGAATCAGCAAATGAAGGCATTCGTTTTTGTGAAAATGCCCTAGAAGGAAGATATGAAATCTGTGGTAAGCCTTTGCTTCTATTTAGTCTAGTCTAGAGTGTGATTTCACCCAGAATTGACAACTGCAAAAGAAAACAAAAACATTAGCCTACTTCATCTTGGATAGCACGCTGTCTATGAAACCAAATTGACCAAAACTCTGAGCAATGGAAGCTTAGGGAAAACCCTCAGCTGTGTACACCTCTTTCCATTACAGGATCCAGTGGTCATTGTCCTGGGCGGCTTTTGGCTTCTCCTCAGTCTGGACTCGTGGGTCTTACCTGAAGAGCAATCCATTCTGATCCACACTTGAGTTGTGCTTCACCATGTGAGTCTCAACTGCATTTGTATTTTTACCTTGACCTGACTCAGCATTTAGATTTTGATTTTAACAGGCAGTACTCATTTCTTCTCCATCCTAATACACAGTCTTTCTCTCGTTAAGTTTGATGTAGCTTTAAAAATGCTCAGATTTATACTGTTTAATGGATGCAAATAAATATGACCAGGTGCAAAATGGAAAAATACTGTCTACAGGTTGTCATTAAACAGAAGGGATGCTGTGAGAGCCAGAGTGTGATTATGACAAATACTTGCAACATTTAGCTGAAAAAATAAAATATCCTCATCATGTGACCATCCAAATAGCATCTATTTTGTTTTAGAAGACATAATAAAATTAAATTAACCAGGCAAAGTTTATGAATTTGCTCTCTGCAGTGTCTCTTCCAACACCCCTTTTCCCAAAATACTAGGGATGTTTTCTTCTCTTATCAGCAGGAGGCAGGGATAAGATAGGGCCTCCTGGAGACCTGACTTCAAGTGTTCTATTCCAGGAGCTGGAGAAAAGGATTTTTCTTTTCTCTGTTTGTAAAAAGGTGCACCTTGCTTCCCATCTCCTCGATTTGATAACAAACAAGGATTACATGGGGCAAATTATACAGCATGAGTGTTCTCCAATTATTACCCCCTTCCACTTTCTCTAGTCTAGGATACTAATTCCTATTCTGAAATAATTTCTCAATAAGATTTCAACTATTTATTTTTAATGGTAACTTCTCTTCCTTTAAAGAAAGCTTTACATGCATTAACTTTCTCCACTTTTTTCTACTGTTTGAACTATATTTAGACAGAAAACACCTTACATAACATACTTCCGTGTTTTCTGCCAGCAGACATCAACAGAAGTCACTTTAACCTTTCATTCTACTTTATTTGCAGTTCTAACAATGTCAGTGTTCACAAAAGACCAGGCATCCTAACAATGAGATTAAAAGTGGGAAATTTTCTATTTTCAAATATCCTCCCTTCTCTTTAACCTAGGTTTTTAAAAATCATTTGTTCTAGTCTTTTTTGAAACAATTGAATGTTCACCAAAGCTCCTTTCATTATAGTAAATTAGACTTAGATAGGTAGGAAAAAACGGAAGTTATGGAAGCTTGCCTTTGTTTCCATTTCAATAAAAGACTGTGCAGTTGACACGAGCTCTTAAAAAATAGTCAGCCGCGGTGTTTTGAATCACACTACCCAATTTCAATTCAACGCCTTCTAACAACTAAAAAATTCATGGGCAAAGAATTTCAGCTCCACTTTTGCCCCTTAGCTGGTCTCTTCTCTCTCTTGCAGTAAAAATTCCTAATGTGCTTGGCTCTTCTGAACCTGTATGTGAGTGTGAAGGGAGGTTGGGCTGAGTGGGAGCGGAAGGTAGAAGACGTGGACAGAGATGGGAGACAAGGGATAAGAGAAGAAAATTTATGTTCAGAGCTACAGAAATTACTAAAAATATATCCCCCTTTCTACTTATAGTGCAATGAAGGGCCTTTTATGCTTTTCACACCCAAGTTAAGAATGGAACAGCTCAATGAAGACATTTTCCTTTAGAAAAGCCACAAATCATTTTCAAAAGCATAGATTCTTAAGGGTCTCTGCAACAATATTACCCTGTGACTGTTTGGTTTTCAAAATGGAAATCGGTAGAATGTCAGCTTCTTTTTAGTTGGAAAATAATGACCACATGAAGCCCCTTTTAAAACATTCCTCCAGTGCAACCATTTTAAATAATTCCTCTAAGGAAAGTACTATATTATGAGTGAATAGCATGACATTATGAACTACAGCTAACATAAGATTTTGCTTCGACAGGCCTGCCAATGCTCTTTAGTTCCACTGTAATGAAATGAAAATCATGCGTGCTTGGGAAAAAATACCTTTCTCACCCCGAGCTTCCTTATTAACTGTGGAATTGTACTATTTTCTTCACCATGGCAACAAATACACTCAGTAGAGTTAGCTCTCACCTTCTCTGCACAAGGTGATGGGGAAAAACAGAAACAAAGAAAGTAAAGCAAATAAAGGTTTCAGAAAGCAAGGAGTTAAAGAAACGAAGAACCCAGGGCGGTGTGAGCTCAATGATCAGTGTTAGGGATGTGTTTCAGAATTTCACTAGCAAGGTACAGTAACCCAGAGAAGACTTTCAGTTTATACTTGATTAAATCCCAGGATGGGTAACTTTAAATGTTAGCCAGTCAATTGAAAGACAACTTAAATTATCTCATTTACCGGAAGGTTAATGTCAGTAGATTGACCAGTAATCTTGAAATAAGACTCTGAATTACTCGGATACACCATCACTTAAAGAAAAAGAATTTGTTCTCATCACCACAAACAATTCTTTCAGTGATTTTTAAAGAACCAAGGCTGATTTGCTCTATGAAATATTTTAGCCATATTTTCTTTTTCCAGACAATAGAATTTGGCTTAAAGTGTCAGATATTCTATATTCTGTTCAACTTACATTATTCAAAATATTCAAAGCCATTCATCTTTCTCTTGACCTTCTGAGATTTGTAACGGGTTACCTTTCTCTAGGACATACTTATACAGACAAAATTTTCAGAAATGGGACCAGGTGATTATTCCCTGTCCAGAACACAGGGGGGAAAGATTACATCAGAGTTTTATTTCATCACATGAGAAGCAATAAAACAAATGTAAATGAAATAAATGTTAGCTAAGTAAAAATCAAATCATTGCATTATAGCCAAAAATTAAAAAAATATACATTTGATTGAACTATAGGATTTGGAGCATGTGGTATTTCCAAGATTAAAAAATAAGAAGACGAAAAATAATACATAAATAAATTTGGTCATCTGTCTCGAATAAAATAAGGCAACCCTACGTTTGTTCTTGACATCCAGATGGCTTTTAGTATCATTATTTATAAAAACCAAAGTTGACACTTAGTTTCAGAGAAAAGGGTCAACTTCCATAGTTGACCACCTTCCTACATTGACCATCTCCTTAAGTTTACTTGATTTTCATAGACCAGACATGCACCAGTGTACATATCAGTGTAGTAGGGCTAGTTCCTTATGTGACCACCCCTGTATGTCGACCCGTTTGTTACAGTCCCTTGGGTGATCAGCTTATAGAAGTCTTACAGTTGAACATTATATGTGGTTATAGAAATGGAAAAATCATTTGCGAGGACTTCTAGTAAAGATGATGAAGAGAATGCTTATTTAAATAACTGCCAACTTTGAAGCCCAACAAAATTAAGAAAACCCAACCAAAAAAAAATACTAAAACTTATATTAAAACCAGACAATGGTAAAATTTCTAATATTATAAATGTTAAAACTTAATTACCAGTTCCCAACTCTAATTTGGAGAAAACTGGATATGCCCACTGAGTGTCAGCACGGAAGAGTCCAGTGTGGTATTTTGGGAGTCAGTGAAGACAAAGCTACTGCCTGCTGAGCATTGACTATATGCCAGCCACTTATGGAATGGCTTTACCTGCCTCGTTTCAATGACTTCACTCCATAAATTGGTGCTATCGTTATCTTCATTTTAAAACAATGAATATAAAGTACTTGCCCAAAGGTCACAAAGCTATATAGCTAATAATTGGGTTTCTTTGACTTTAAAACTCACACTTGAGTGATTAAGTTGTGAAATCTTCAAGGTGGATGCTCTGAAGTGCTCAACTTATCACCTTTAACTTGGAAGGAGAAGTGCTGCACACAGTGGAGGAAAGAGTACGCCAATCCCAAATGGTACAGAGAGCAAGGAGGGATGGGACAACTTGGGGAAGTGTAAAAGCCAAACAGAAGAGAAAGGCCATGAACGACTTACACTTTTGTTTGTTTCTTTAGTATCGTTTGTATCTAGAGACCAGAACTAGAAACAATTCTAGGTTGATGAGAGATGTGGAATGATAGGCCAGGACCCATCTTCCATCTTTTAAGCCAAAGAACAAAGTAATCTGTGCTAAAAACAACAACAACAACAAATATATATTATGAACTGAGCAACCAAGTATAAGGCTACTGGTTGAGGACACATCAAAATGATACGGCCACTCCTAAAGGTGACTGGCCTGCTCAGAAAGCCAAAAGAAGAGCTAATTTGAGGGAAGCCCCACAGGCTAGGTAGTATTTCCTAACCTCCTGGAATGGACCTTGGCAGCAGAGTTTGAGATAGATATGGAACATATGGGAAGAAGTCATTAGATTTTGGCTATTGCATTAATTCAGATTCCAGGCTGAGTGGTGCTAAGCTTCTCAGAATCTGTTGGCGTGGGCCCTATGTTCACTTCTTATTTAAGAGAAGTGCATGAAGATACTTTCTTTCCATAGTCATTGTGCCAATAATCCACATTACTGCCCAGCTCCTATCACCAATCCCCCAGAGGCATGAGTAATACAGTATTTAGAGACATTATTTGTTTGTCATGACTGGGAAGTTGCCTCTGATATCTAGAGGGTAGAGGGCAGATGTGCTGCTAATGATCCTACTATGTTCACAATAATTCCCCACAGCAAAGTTTTATCTGGCCCAAAATGTCAGTGATGACAAGTGGGAAACCCTACACTAAAGTGACACATAATGCATTTAATCCATGGTAATCCATGAGAGGTAAACACCACGTTACAATATGATGCTTAAGAGTGTTGACTTCCATACTCCCCTAAGAGGGATGTCACACTATTGTAGAGATTATGGATAATTCTCAGGAATCTTCAGAGTTGTAAGTTTGCATATAAGATGAATGTTATTCTAGGGCATAAATTTTTAAATGAGCTTCAAAATACTTTTAAACAAATATTAATTATACAGAGTTGTGTTTATAATTTTCTGAAAACTGGATTCAGGATCTAGGAGGCAGTCCCAACTTTCTTATAGCCTTGCAAAAGTCCCTTAAACTCTGTGCATCAAGGCGTGGACTTACCATATGTGAATGCATTTATTCATCTGCCTACTTCATGGGAGGTTTTAAGCAAAAAGTGAAATGGTGTCTATAAATTACTTTCAGAACTGTAAGAATAAAATAAGGTATTATTATGGCTTTTATGGATATAAAGTTCCTTTAGAATAATGAAGCAACTGATTTTATGACCTTTTGTTTTTGGTGTGAAGAACAATTATGTCAATTTTTCAGATAATTTAAAAGCTTTATGCCTTTCTAAAATAAGTACCATATTCCTTAGGATTCTAACCCACACATTTCACACTAATGAAAAGGGAACAGAAAGACAAATTTTAAACTAAACCTGATGGGTACACTTTAATTTACATCAGTAAATGGCAACTTAGGCACCATGTTTTATTCATTTGTTTATCATTTTTTAAAAAACTTGGGTTTTAAAACCATATTAATTTAATATGCCAGAAAAGATAATACTTTATGGTTTTGAGACTCTGAGGTAAGAACCAGCTCTTTTCACAAATACAAATTAGAGAATTAAATCTGTAATCAAAATATGCAGTAAAAACAAATGATCTCAAGTAAAATATACACTGAAAAGGGGTAAGTTGATGGGCTAAATAAAAGATCACACTGTTGGGTACGGCTGTCCTGTTCCCAGTTCTTGGTGTGCTCATGGAGGAAGAATGGCCGGACCCACCAAAAGCAAGGTAAGAGTGAAACAAAGTTTATTGAGGAAGAAAAAGATAGGTTTACAGAGCAAGACATATTCACCACAGGCAACAAATGAGCCCCTTGTGGACAAAAAGGGTCTTGGTTAAAGTCTGAGGTCTTGTTTTATACTGTTGGTTCATCATGGAATCACTTTGATGGACAGTGGAAGGTTATATGAGTCTTACTTGTGGACCTCCTATGACCCTCTCTGAAAACCCATTTGGGGGTGAACTACAATGTAAATTTAAGCTAATGACATGATAATTAGCTTTGAGGTTGCTCAGGTCACCATCCAGACTGTACTGTGTCTGTGCTGTTTGGTCTGTGACTGCCTAGCAGTCCTCTGTGTTGTTTTGCAGTTGGCAGCTAAGTTCTAATGGTAGACTGGTAGGGCGTTTCCTCCTTTCCAGGTATGAGCCATTGCTCAGGGCAGGATGAAGGTGGGGCAGCACCAAATTAGGCTCCACTTGTCCTGCAGGAGAGGCAGAGGTCCTAACTATCTGCCTAACAACACACTCAATGTCTAGAGGGAAGCAGGAAGATATTTAAGTGAAGCATAAGATGATGGACAGATTAGGGAGGGCACATTCTACTCAACTCCAAGCCAATGTTTTCATGTAGGAATGTAGGCTCAGTGTCTCTAATTCTTAGAGGTTTTGGTTGGGAGGATTAATAAAAATCAGAAGTCTTGGCAGCCATGATAGCTCACTCCTACAACCCCAGCACTCTGAAAGGCTAAGGCAGAAGGATCCCTTGCTCTTAGGAGTTGGGGACCAGATTGAGCAGGAATGAGGCTCCATCTCTACTAAAAACAGAAAAATTAACCAGGTATTGTGGTGGCACTGATAGTCCCAGATACTTAAGAGGCAGCAGGATCATTTGAGCCCGGGCAGGAGGGCTTGAGGTTGCTGTGAGGTAGGCTGATGCCATAGCACTATAGCCTGGTCAGTCTGACCCTGGGCCACAGAGTGATACTCTGTCTCAAAAGAGAGAGAGAAAGAGAAGAAAAATCATTCAGAAATCTTAATGTTTATGTAAATTTCCATATTTTAAAAACATCTTCCAGAGGAAATTTAGCCTAATGACTGACTGTCTGCAGCCCTTCTCCTCAACAGTTTAAAAGCAGTACATTTACCTAAATATCCTGATCTTTAAAAATAAGCCACAAGAATTTTGACCAGTGATTACTTCCATTGTTTCTTAGTTAACTCCATCCATGTGGCACGACTAATGAAACTCTGAGATGTTTGTGCCATGACTATGACCCAGACTCTGCCTTCAACATCACAATGCCTGGGCCCTTCTCTTTTTACCTGGCATCTCACTGACTCTTAAGTGGGAAGAAGATCAGGCTCACAAAAATGTCTGAAACACCTGCTGTGCAATGTAGTCACCTTTTTGGGAAAAAAAAAACCCTTACATATATTTATGCCATCTCCAGAGCTATTGTTCCTTTTCAAAACCATTCAGCCACCAATTCCAGGTACATAATCAGACACACACTACTGTAGGGTGAGATGAATAAAGCAAAGTTAGAGTAAACATTTGAACAAGGACATTCAGACAGTTAAATAGCCCCCAACAATACACTATTTACTAAGCTATATGCTTAATTTTGATATTGTAATTTATATAAAATTTAACAAATAAGCATGCAGTTTCTGTGTAATCTTTCAGACTCTTGCTCTTCACACGTCTAACAGTTCTGTAATACGTGTATACTGAACATTTGAACCACCTGATCCCCAACCAATCAGAATTGGAGAGGTGTAATCTTATTTTAATAATGTTGACACCTTCTCTAATTTGCGATCATTGCCATTGAATTCCCACTTGCTAATATTTGGTGCACTTTCTCTTAATATTATAACCAAACAGACTTTAAAATATAACAGCTGAGTTTCCTTTCTGTTGCTATGTGTCTTATGAAGCATTTTTTGAAACAAAATCCTGAATTGTCCAACTTCTTTCAGAAGTGCATCTTAGCAGGGTTAATAGCCCATCATTACAACTACAGATTTTTAAAACAAGCATAAAGTCCAAAACCACTCTGGAAAACAAAAATGCAGTTCAGGGACACCGCGAAGTTCCCCTTGTTTACTAGGTGAAAAGTTTACATAACCTTCATAGACCAGGTAACATATTTTTCCCATCCAGATTCACTTCTCAAACCATCATTTCCAAGCCGAGTCTTAAGACATAATTACTAATAGGACATTAGAGTGAAAACACCATTTGAAAAATTAATCTGAGAGTCAATGTATATTTATTACTATATTGTTGAAAATATGGCTCTGCGCTAGTCAGTACAGAAGAGGGAGAGGAAGTTGTAACTACTCTCATAGGAGCTGGAGAAAAACTGAATGAGCCTGAGCCAATCAGAGAGCTACTGACTGTGCTCTCATACTCATAGGTAGCAGACATCCAGGAAAAGGGGGGAGGATTAAATGGATCTGAAAAGGTCGGAGACAACTTCTTTGAGGGTTTGATATCAGCTACACCCCTCAGAATATCTGTGCAACTGCTTTGCTAATTGCAACAAAGCCAGGTTATGGGTTTTGTTTATACTATAAGACAAAATTAGCCATAAATGATGAAATGCACCTGATTGCAAAACTGTTCAGCTAGTTGGTTTAGTTAAGGATAGTTTTGTTAGTGTTTTTCTTTTGTTTGGCAAAGCAGATACATTATTTACCTCTATTTCATTGTAATTTCAATTTATAACATAGGCATTATTCACACATTAAAGGGAATATTGTGAGTCTTAATATGATTCAAATACGTTTCAAGTATACCTGGTAGTTTCGATCCATTTTTTTTTTTTTTTGGCAAAAATTCTTTAAATGTCTCAGTTTCATGTAATAACTTTAATGGGATCAAATTTAAACACTCAGTAATTATCCATTGAGCTTAATTTAATTTATCAACTGTTACCCAATAGTGGCAGTGTGGATAATGGACAAAACTTACTGGCCTTCCTATTGACCATTTGTACTACTGGTTAGCAAAAAAGTAAAACAAACTAATTTTATTAGGGATTAACCAAACCATGTTCTCTCAGTTAAGAGACACCAGAATTCAATGTAGATTTTGAGCACACTCACATGCCATAGATGATTCATGATGATGACAGATAGATTGATAGACAGATGACAGATAGGTAGATAAGAATGAAAATAGGAAATAATTAAGAGGAGTAAATTGTTTTATTAATCTTTCTACTAACCAAATAAATAATGAACATGTGTATATGTGTGTGCATGCACAAGACAATTTTAGTACAGTGCAAAATATTTAAAAATCCTGTATTGGGCTAAGTGAGAGACAGAAAGAGAATTACCAAACATAAAAAACCCAAAATTAAGAAATTCAACCTACTTCTTAAGATGAATTAATGAATAAAAAGAGAACTAAAATGTATTTTCTTTATGAAAAGTCATACATTTACTGAGTAATGTTTCTAGAAAGTAATTTTTAAATCCTGTAATTATCTTTATAATAATAATAGCCAAATACAGAAAGCACAAATTTCTCCACCACCTACCCATTTTTATAAATATCAGCCCAGGTGGTTGATAATACTGATCAAGCCTTCTATGGCTTTACTAATTTTTTTTTTGTTTAGTTGATGTTTTAATTCCAGAGAAAGAGTCATTAAAATCTCCAAGAGACTGAGAAATTTTAATTTTTAAGTTAAGAACACTTAACATGGCATCTTCTCTCTTAATAGATTTTTAAGTGTATAACACAATATCATTATTGATAGGCACCATGTTGTATAGTAGATCTCTAGAACTTATTAACTTTGCATACTTACAATTACATACTTATTGATTAACAACTCCCCATTTCCCCAAGCCCTAGCCCCTAACAACCACAATTCTATTCTTCCTTTGCGTCCATGAGCTTGACTGTTTTAGATACTTCTTATACATGGAATTGTAGTATACTTGTCCTTCTGTGATTGCATGATTTCATATAACAAAAATTTCTCAAAGTTCATCCATGTTGTTGAGTTTTCCAGGATTGCCTTCTCTTTTAATGATGAATAATACAATAGAACCTCTGGAAGTGGACCACCCAAGGGACTGTAGCAAACTGGTCAATATACAGAGGTGATCAACATAAGGAGCTAGGCCTACTGTACTGATACATATGTGTGGTGCATGTCTCAGGTCAACTTAAGGAGCTGGTCCATGGAGCGAGTTGGTCAACTATGAAGGTTCTACTGTATTCCACTGTGTATATAAAGTCATGCATTGCTTATAGAATGGGATATGTTCTGAGGAAGGAATCCTTAGGTGATTTTGTCCCTGCATGAGCATCATGAAGTATACTTACATAAACTGAGATACTAACAGGCCATGTGGTATAGCCTGTTACTCCTATGCTACTAACCTGCACTGAATTGTAGGCAATTGTAACACAAAGATAAGTATTTGCTTATCTATATGTACCTAAGCATAGAAAGGGTATAGTAAAAATACGATATAAGGTGTAAAAAATGATACTCCTGCATGGAGAGTTATATAATAGAGCTTGTAGGAGTGGAGGTTGCGTTAGGTAAGTCAGTGAGGGAGTGAGAAGTAAGTGAATGTGAAGGCTTAGGCCATTACTTTATAGAGTTTATAAGTGTTGTACACTTATGCTGCACTAAATTTATTTTAATAAATAAAGCAATTACTCTGCAATGTTATGATGTTATGACAGCTCTGATGACACAGTGATAATCTCTGTGATGTCACTAGGCAATAGGAATTGTCTATTATAATCTTATGTGACCACTGTCATATAAGTGGCTCATAGTTGACCAAAAAATCACTATGTGGCACTTGATCATAATGCCATTTTTTTTATCCTTTCACTCATCAATGGACATTTAGGTTGATATCCTTTATGATAAATTTTCACTAGCAATTCTATTCCTGTACACTCCATTTGAGGTGCCTGGATACATGATCCATAAATACGCACACTAATAAATATTGAAGGGTTCTCTATGTCAACCATTTCATCTTAGAGTAGGAGAAATTGAGACCTAGGAAAATTAAATGATTTAATTAAACAATCTAACTAAAGCCACACATCTAATAATATACTAGATGAATTCAAACTAAAGTATATCTCTTGACTTCTAGATCCCAAATCTTTCCTGAAATTCAGGTACTTTCCCACTTAGTAAATGTGGTCTCTTATGTTCCTCTGGGTCATTATTCCCACCAAACTTTGAACACCTTGGGGGCAGTGAGTGTTAGCATTCACTTTATCAGCAAATCGATGGAACAGCAGCTGACACACAGTCAAGTTAGAGTTGGAGAATCACACTATGCCAAAGTTTTCTATGGCTCCCTCTTTTTTTGACATCTAAATTTGAATGTCTTTTGGTAGAGCGTGCAATGGCTATAGATACTTCAGTGTTCCCCACCTTTCTATTTCATGAGAGCCAGTCTACACATTCATATATCCCATGGGGTATTTATGCTTATAGGTACTCAATAAATGTCAAATGAAGACTCAGTAGACCAGATACTTAGTTCTTTTCTTGGATTAGGTGACAGGGTAACTAACTGGTCTGGTTTGTTCAAAAAAAGAACCTGAGGTACCTCAAGTTTTATCTTGATCTGCCACGTAACAGCTCTCCAACCAAGAAAACGTCCTTAGCCTTTCTAGCAAGTGTGTCTCCCTTGCAAAGTTTGGTCCTGTGACAGGTTGCCAATGATACCTTTCCAGGTGATCTTTCTTCCTGCAGAAACCCCCTCTCAAATTCGAGACCTATTTTTTTCTTAAAGGAAAACCTGCTGAAGCCATCATTTGTTTTGTTAGTTTGGTCACGATTAAGGTGAGGTGGCTTAACACCCAAACACTTCTCCCTCAAGTTTCCAGAAGTTAAGGCCTTTATGAATTATTTACGATCCATGTAATGGATGCCTCCTACAGCTTTGCCCATCCCCTGCCCCCCTCTCCTCTCCAAGCTGCTTTAGGCATGTGGCAGACCTTTAGTTTTACAAATAAGTTCTGCCTTTCTTTTCTTTCTAATATATTTTAAAAGATATTAAAACTGAGAGAACAGATTAGCTTTCAGATTAGCTTTTTTACTATTTCAAATAATAAAGTAAGCATTCTGAGAGTGGATTGGAAAAAATTAGATATTACACCAGAAAGGGAAAAGTATAGGTTTGGAGAAGGAGAGAAATGGGTGGAAGAGAGGGAGTCTAGAAAAAAAGGAAAAAGACCCTCATTTCCTTCCTTATTTTCTCCTTGTCTTTATATAAGTCCCTGATTCTGGGTCCACATCTCCATTTGAAATCTTCTCATCTCTGCTTTTGACCTTGACAATATACATGCCTGATATATGTGACAGAATTGGTTTTGAAAATATAATCTTTATTTTTGTGTACCATACTCTGAATATTGAAATTAAATACAACTACAACAATTTATATTCATTAATTAAGCCTCTTTTTAAAATATTTGCAGATAGGGCTTTGGAATTGTGATGTAAATTTATGCAAAATACCCAGATCAGAAACTTGTCTTGTTTTGATGTAATGAAATCTGCTACTATGACTATAAATTCCTACATTTTTTTCCTTAAGCTCCATTGAAAGATGAAAGTGTCAAACCCTGCCTTTTTTCAGCCTTTCCCCTTGGAATTCCTGCCACTCTTATTTAGCATACCTTATTTCTTTATGGAAATAGCACTGTTTAGTTTATTAAAAATTCATAGGACACAATTTTCTCTTGAGTACATAGAGCCTAAGGCTTTCAACCATGTCTATTTTATTGCCTAAAATCTTACCTATATTTAAAAGATTCATGAATTTAGAGTTACTATTGGCTGAGTGTCAGCAATGCCTATTTTAGAGTTATAGAAACTCAGGATTGGAAGAAACTATAAGAGGTTATTTATCTTGTCTCTACTCCTGGAAAGACTTGTCTTATACATTCAAAATAGATAAATAAATAACCTTATTTTTTAAAAAGAACATATCAGCACTCACTTTGGTTTTTAGATAGTTTAGTGAAGAACCTTATTTCTTGTGGAATGAGCTTTTTGTTGCAATGGTACTTCTATTTTTCCTTACCAAGTAAGTGGACTTTTACGTGGTCTCCATGTTTTGACATTGTTATTTTCCAAGTTTTTAAGTTTTCCTAATCTATTCATAAAATTTTTGAATCTTTATTAAATTAAGAGTCTAAATAATCATGTTTTGAGCATAATCACATTGACACATCTAATAATAACAGCAGCCGCTTGTCAAATAGGTACTGTGGTCTAAGGAATATACTAAAAAGCACTTGGCAGATGATTGGCACCTGTGGCTCAAAGGAGTAGGATGCTGACCCAGTATACTGGAGGTGGTAGGTTCAAACCTCGCCCCAGCCAAAAACCACAAGAAAAAAAAAAAAAAAA
>NW_003852471.1:1523741-1526135 GCF_000181295.1 Otolemur garnettii | reverse complement strand
TTTATGTTAAAATCATTTGAAGATGATTACATAAACAAATTCCTCCCATTTTAAAATTTGTGTTAAAAATATAAAATTTACTGCTTTGACTATTTCCAAGTTCAGCAGCATTTTGTGTATTTCTATATTTACTTTGCTGTGAACCAATCTCCAGAATTTTTTTTCTTGCAAAACTGAAACACTATATCTATTAAACAACTCTCCACTTCTCCCCCTCCTCTGAGCTGTTCAGAATCCTATTTATGTTTCTATAAATTTGACTACTATAGATCCCTCACATAAATGGAATTTTACAGTATTCGTCTTTTTGTTACTGGCATCTCTCACTTAGCTTAATATCCTAAAGTTCATCCATGTTGTAGCATGTGTAGAATGTTCTTCCTTTTTAAGGCTAAATAATATTGTATTGTATGTATACACCACATTTGTCTATCCCTTCGTATGTCAATGGACATTTTGGTTGTTTCAACATTTTTGCTGTTGTAACTAATGCTGCTGTATACAAATATCTCTTTGAAACCTTTTTTTCAATTCTTCTGATGGAACTGGTTGGTCATGTGGTAATCATATTTTGAAATTTTTGAAAAACTGCCATATTACTTTTCATAGCAGCTATACCATTTTACATTCCCACCAACAGTGAGTGCACTATACTTCATACCATTCTCCACATCTTCAACAATACTATTTTTTTCCTCTCTTATTTTATTTTTGTTGTTATTAATAGTAGTCATCCAATGGTTACTAGGTAATATCTCATTGTGGTTTTAGTATGTATTTTCCTAATTATTAGTGATGTTGAGTACCTCTTCATATGTTTCTTGGCCATCTACACACCAAATTTGGAAAAATATCTATTCAAATCCTTTGTCCATTTTAAAAATTGAGTTGTTTATTTGTTGTTGATAGTAGAAGCCAACTTTATTCTGATCACAGCTTCCAATTCAGCACCTCTAAGGGGTGGGGGACCTGTGGCTTTGGGGGCACCACAAGTGGCCTTCTGGATCCTTGATTGAATCCAAATTTTATGAAAAAAAATTTTAATAAAAGGATTTGTTTCGTGAAGTATGCATCACACTTGGAATCTCAAGAGCCACATGAGAACATTTTTTAAAAATGTAGACTGGTTGAAAAGTTTAAAAAATAGTGAATAGAGGACAAGTTTTACTTAATTTAATTCTAATTTTTAACGTATTCTTGAAGTCACATAGCTTAATATTAGAAAAACTAGTATTCAGATGAGGATATAGTTTAGGTATTACATAAACTAATTCCCTCATTTTACAGATACGAAATAATCAAAGGAAGAGGGTATTTGCTGCACTAAGAATAGTGGTACAGCTGGACGTGGAGGGCAGGGGCCAGGTCTCCAGTCCGCACTTCTTTTCAATTTCCTGCACTGAAATCCCTGAGTAGAATAAAGTTGACGGCATTGTCTTTAGAATTTAGTGATATAGGATCTCAAACACCCGGGTTCTATTTCTGCTGAGCTACTTACTGTGGGTGAAAGTTAGAGTAGGCTGGCATTCCCCCCTGAAATCTCAAAGAGGTTATGGTCCCAAGTTTCAGTTCCCCTGTTGCAATGCATACCTATGGTGGCAAAGCAGGGTTGGAATGTCCAGCAGAGTAGATGAGAAAATAGTCTAGGATATGTCTAGTTAGAGACCAGCAGCTTAGAGACAAGAATATAAATAAAACTAGAAAGTGACTGATAATTGCCCTTTGCAGATACCCTGTGTTTACAGGGGTCTTGACCTAAAGACTGTAACTTTCCCTCATTAAATTCTTCCCAAAGTATTTTTGATCTGTAGCTCAGTGTTCCTCTATCCCTCAGCCTGATATCTTTCTTCCTTAAACAAAGAACTGCCTGTTTGATTAAAACATGAAACTGTTACCTTTTTACGTTTTGCATCATGTATACATGCCCCCAATTCTCCAATAAATAGCCTTGGATACTAGGCTTGAGATGGCACCTGCTAGCCGTGTGCTAATATAGTGTTGTCTCCTATCGGTCAGAACACTGTGTGAGTGTGTGTGTGTGTGTGTGTGTGTGTGTAAATTTCACAATGCTTTTCTCTCCTCTTATCTGCCAGACTCCAGGCAGTCAGACAAAGACTGTGCAGGGGACCCCAGTCCACTGTGTTGAGACTCAGCTCTCAGCTTGCAGCAACTTACTAGTTGTAAGCTCTTTAGCAAGCAACTTCACTACATTGACATTCGGTATGTTCTATTAATAAACAGGCATGAGACGGAGACTTCACATTTTTTGTTTACCTGGATGGAGCTGGAACATATTCTTCTTAGTAAAGTATCCCAAGAATGGGAAAAAAGTATCCAATGTACTCAATACTACTATGAAATCAATATATAACCGCTTACACACTCATATGAATG
>NW_003852471.1:1502339-1523510 GCF_000181295.1 Otolemur garnettii | reverse complement strand
CATCAATGTACAAAGTTATGATTTAATAAAAAGTAATTAATTATAATTTAAAAAATTTAAAAAACCATGAAAATATTTGCCCTGTCTAATATCAATTGTGATTGTGAAATTTAAATGAGATAAAATATGTTAAAGCAATCTGAAACTGTATAAAGTGATGTTATTAACATGATTTTTGTGGAACGGTATAATAGAATGAAGAAAAAAATGTCTGATACTCTAGATACATATTTTAATTTTAATTTTATAGTGGTCTCCAAGTGCTTTGTGCTTATGAAGTGGCTAATTGTGTCTGATATTTATCAAATATTCAAAACTTTTTCTGTTTCTGAATTTTAGTGTCTTCATATGCAAAGTGAAAGGGTTTGGCTCAATGAATATTACAGATAAATTCAACTGAAATACCTGAGATGCTCTGATAAGGGGTGTTCTAAGACCCATTGCAACTATGAAAGTATTACTCCAGGCCATTGTACCAAGTAAAAGAATGTAACCTAAACATTATCTCTGTGCCATTTATGGGCAAACAAACCAACTCTTCTTACTAGCTAGCTCTGTGAGTTTCCATGCCTTTCTTTCCCATGGGTCTTCTTCCTCTGAATCTAAAAGCAGAGTAGAGATTTCTCCTACGTTCTCATTGCCCCAAGGAAACAACTTTTTAAAAAGCATACATGTTGGGTTTAGATCTCAAATTCTCTTTGTGGCTCAATGTGTTTGGACAAGGCATTACCCTTTGTCCAAAGGATCTCAGTTCTATAAACATATAAATTGGGAGTATCATTTGCTACCTTCGGGAATCATGGTTAGGACTGAGGGAGAAATCCTATACAAGCAGACCTTGGCGAGAACTGCAGGTTTGGCTCCAGATTACTGCAATATAGTATAACAATAAAGCAAGTCATATGAACTGTTTGGTTTTCAGGTCTAAGTTTTGATTGTACTATAGTATAGCCTATTAAATGTATAAAAACATGTCTAAAAAACAATGTGCATACCTTAATTAAAAATACTGCTCTGCTAAAAAATGCTAATGATCATCTGAGTCTTCAGTAAGTTGTAGTTTGTTTGCTGGTGTTGATAGCTGCTGAACAGGGTGGTGGCTACTGGAGGTTGAGGTGGCTGTAAATTATTTCTTAAAATAAGCAACAATGAAAAGGTCACATCAGTTGACCTTTCACTTCACAAAAGATGTCTCTGTTGCATGCAGTGCTGTTAGATGGCATTTTATCTCATAGAACTGCTCTTACAGTCAGTCCTTTAAACTCTGCCATTGCTTTATAACTAGGCTTATGTATTATTCTAAATCCTTTGTTGTCATTTCAACAATGTTCACAACATCTTCACCAGGAGTGCTTTTCACCTCAAGAAAATACTTTGTTTGCTCTTCCTTAAGAAGCAACACCTCATACCGTCTAGATTTATCATGAATTTGCCTCAATTCAGTCCCATCTTCAGATTTCACATTTAATTCTAATTCTTTCACTTTTTCTACCACATCTGCAGTTACTTCCTCCACTGAAGTCTTGAACCACAAAAAGTCATTCATTAAAGTTGAAATCAACTGCTGATAATTTTTTGTTAATGTTGATATTTTGACCTTCTCCCATGAATCAAGAATATTCTTAATGGCATCTAAAATAGTGAATACTTTCCAGGTTTTCAGTTTATTTTTTCTAGGCCATTGAGAGGAATCACTGTCTATGACAGCTATATCCTTATGAAACGTATTCATTAAATAACATTACCTGGAAATCATTCCACAGATCAAGGAGTAATAAGAAATCACTTCTTGATCTTTGGGCTGCAGAATGCACATCGTGCTAGCTAACATAAAGACAACATTCACCTCCTTGGACATCTCCCTCAGAGTTCTTTGGTGCCTAGGTACACTGCCAGTGAGCAGTAATATTTTGAAAGCAATCTTTTCTTCTGGAGAAGTAGATTTCAACAATAGGCTTAATATACTTAGTAAACCATACAGTAAACAGATGAGCTATCACTCAGGTTTTGCTGTTCCTTTTATAGAGGACAGGCAAAGAAAGTTTAGCCTAATTCTTAAGGCTCAGTGAGCATTGGCTTCAACTTAAAATCACCATCTGTATTAACCACTGATGGGAGAGTCAAACTGTCCTTTGAAGCTTTGAAGCTAGGCCTTGGCTTTTCCTCTCTAGCTATGAATGTCCTAGATGGTCTCCTCCAATAGAAGGCTATTTTGTCTACATTGAAATTCTCTTATTTAGGGTAGCCACCATCATCAATAATTTTGACTAGACCTCTTGATAAATTACTGCAGCTTCTATGTTAGGACATGCTGCTTCACTTTGCACTTTTATGTTCTGGAGATGGCCTCCTTCCTTCAACCTCATGCACAACCTCTGCTAGTTTCAGACTTTTTCTATAACTTTCTCATCTCTCAGCCTTTGAAAAGAGTTAGGCCCTTGTTGTGGATTAGGCTTTGGGTTTAGAGAACTGTGACTGATTTGACTTTCTATTTGGACCACTAAAACTTTCTTCATAGCATATCAGCAATAAAGCTGTTTTGCTTTCTTAACATTTGTGTTTTCAGCACTTTTAATTTCCTTCAAGGATTTTTCCTTTGCTTGCACAACTTGAGTAACTGCTTGGCACAAAAGGCCTAGATTTGGGCCCACCTTTGCTGTTGACATGCCTTCCCCTTAAAAATAAGTTTAAGCGTTAATAGCTTTTGATTTAAGCTGAGAGATATGCCGCTTTTTCTTTCACTTGAACACTTAAAGGCCACTGTAGGATTTTTAATTGGCCTAATTTCAATATTGTTGTGTCTCGGGTAATAGTGAGACCTGAGGAGAGGTGGAGGGAAGAGAGAATGAGTTTGTACCCTCAAAGGTAGCACCTAAACAGAAGATTGTGACGCCTGTGAAGGTTTCTGCTCCCCAAGTTGGTGGAAACTGCTAAATTGGTAGATGAGATTTTTAAATAAAGATCCAGGGGGCAGTGCCCATGGCTCAAAGGAGTAGGGTGCAGGCCCCATATGCCAGAGGTGGTGGGCTCAAATCCAGTCCCGGCCAAAAACTGTTAAAAATAAAAAAGATCTAATGGTAACTCTAAAAAAAAATACAAAACAAAATTTAAAAAGTGCTGGTGGGAGAAGCAGTTAGATCACATACGTTAATTGACGAAGTTTGCCATCCCATATAGGGGTGATTTGTGGTGCCCCAAAACAATTAGAACAGTACACAGGTATCATTGAAGATCACTGGTCACAGATCACCATAACAGTTATAATGATAACAAAAAAGTCTGAAATATTTTGATAGCTATCAAAATGTGACACAGAGACATGAAGAATCCAGTAATGCTGTTAAAAAAAAAAAAAAAATGCTGTCAATAGACATGCATGACTCCGGGATTCCAACGTTCAATTTGTTAAATAAAAAAAATTAAATCTGCAAGGTGTGATAAAGCAAAGCCCCATAAAATGAGTTCACAGAGAGCCAGATACAAAGCAGTGCTTATTAAATGTTAGTTTCCTTCCTTCTCTTTCTGTACAGCCACCATGGGGCCCACAAATAACATCTAACTACTTAAAATGAAGATGCTGATCACTGGAATTACTCAAGGAAGAGAAGAGTCTAGCAACAGTCCAAACTCCCAGGGGTATTTTCTAAATGATGATTCCTTGAAATCTTGACTCCTTGGCAAGATAAGGGCCAAGGTTCAAGGCACACAGGAAGCTTGAGTAGGAATGTTACTGAAGATTGAGAAGGGAATATAAACGGAAGCTAAGCACTACATTCTCTCGTCAGGATGCCAAGAAAAATGAACAGTGGAGTTGTTTCATAGTGAGGTCTGGCACTTCAGAATCTTAATCTTCAAAAGGTGGCTGTGTGGAAGCCATTTTTTTTTTTTTTTTTCTGGAGGGGCAGGTGCATCTGACATGGCACAGGAAGTTCATTAAAGGTGTTAATCTGGGTCTAAAAGAAACAGGAAATTGCACACATAAACTTCAGAAAAAGTCACACATTTTAAAGGAAATCTTCAGAGTAGTTATACTCATAACCATGGTACCCATTAAAATGTAAGTGGTATTTGACCTATTTATGTAGGCCTATTTCCGTTTTCTTTCTGGCTAATGCATTGATAGTTATTTAAATTTTTTTTAATATAGAAAATTGGTCATACTATATCATGTCTGGATTGAATCTTTGATTAAGCTACTTGGATTTGGAAACAGGCTGACAGAATCCCCAGAGCCTTTCCCTTTCTGCTCTGGGTATGGTCCTCTGAATCAATTTTTAGTGTCATATGATGACAATTTTCACCTGAGGAAGGTTAGTCAACCTCTGCTCTTTAACATTTTAACCTGAATGATTCTTTGTGGCAGGGTCTTATCCATCATAAGAGGTTTAACAGCAGCCTGGGTTTCTACCCACTAGATGTTAGTAGAGTCCTTCTTGGAGTTGTTGCAACCCAAACTGTCTCTAGACATTGTGAAATATCACCTGGAAGGTGAAACTGTCTCAGGCACTCCTGGTGTACCAGAAGGAAAAGATGTGCTCCTTTCTAAGCATAAAATCTATTCTAAATATCTATTACCTTCCACAAGATGTTCATATCTCTTACCCTCCACAAGATGTTCAGGGTTTGTTTTCTTTTAAGAGACATAGGAAAAGGGGGTGAAACATTTGGAAGAGAAAAAATGGACACCAGAATCGGACTTAGATATGACACAGATCAGATGTTGGAACTGCCATAACAAGATAGCATAGACTGAGTAACTTACAAACCACATACTCACAGTTTAAAGCTGGGAAGCTCAAGATCAAGGCTATTTCCAAAATAGCACCTGAAAAGCTGCTTCCTCTGGAGGGGACAATCTGTATCCTCACATGGTGGGAAACACAAGAGCACAAAAGGGGTGAATGTGGGGTAAAGCCTTTTTTTTTTTTTTTTTTTGGAAAGCCTTTCTTATGAGGTATTCATCTCATTTATGAGGTTGGGCTGTTATGACCTAATCACCTTCTAAAGGTCCCACCTTTTAAAAGTATCACACTGACAAATAAGTTCAGACCACAGCAGACAGGAATTTGGTGTTAATGGCTCTAATGGAAAAGGTGGGTAACATACACAATCAAATGGGTAATTTCAACAGAAAAATGAAAACCGTAAGAATCACATGGAAATGTTAGTTAGATAGAAGAACAAAGAAATAAAAAATACCTTCAACAAGCGTATCATTCAAGGTGACATAGCTAAAGGAAAAATCAGTGATCCTGACAATAAGACCACCCAGATGGCGACAAAACTTTTTGTTTCCCAAAGAGGGATGATCTTCTAAGTGTTAAGAAGTAACGAATTATCTTTTTTACATTCTAGTAAAAAAGATAATTCCTGCACTTTCTCTGGGTTAGATTCAACTGTTACTGTTTTGTGTATATTATTTCATCCTCTAATTCCTTTTTGACTTTGTTAGCATCCTTTCTAAAGTAGTGTTCTCACAGATAGCATTTTACAGGTTAAATCCTGTTCAATTTTATGCATTTAATATTGATTTTGGCTTACCTGTACACTTAATTGATGAAAGTCTATAATCAAAATTTTGAAGACTTTATTTCACTATCTTTTTTTTAATAGTAGTTCCATTTTTTATTTTTAAAAGAATTTCCATACTGGTTTTCATAAGGAATTATCAATTTACAACTCATCAACTGTGTACAGGATTTCATTTTCTTCACATCCTTGTCTAGACTTATCTCACTCTCTCTCTTTTTTTTTTGTAGTTTTTGGGGGGCTGGGTTTGAACCCACCACCTCCAGCATATGGGGCTGCTGCCCTACTCCTTTGAGCCACAGGCATGCCCAACTTATCTCTCTTTTTAAGCTACTTTAATTTAATTTTCAATTAAATCATAACTGTATACGTTTATGTGGTACAATATGCTGATTTAGTATATAATGTGGAATACTTAAAACTGATTAACATGACCATCACCTCATTTACTTATTTTTTGTAAGACATTTATAATTTACTCTTAGTTATTTTGAAATATGCCCTTGCATGTGTTCATTAGGTGAGATCCCACCTAATTCCTTCCCTCCTGCCACCATTCACCTTCCCCCTTCTCCTCACCTCTTTGACCTCTCTCCTCCCCCTTATTAAACTATATTTGTGTTTTATTATTCATATGAGAGTGTGTTTATATACTGCTTTCATAATAGGGTTGAGTACATTGAATACAATACTTTTTCCCCCATTCTTGAGATCCTTTGTTAAGAAGACTATGTTCCAATTCCATCCAGGTAAACATAAAAGATGTAAAGTCGCCATCTTTTTTATGGCTGAATAGTATTCAATGATATACATATACCACAACTTGTTAATCCATTCATGGTTTGGTGGGCATTTGATCTTTGATAAGCCAAGCAAAATCATGCATTGGGAAAAGAATTCCTATTTAACAAATGGTGCTGTAAGAACTGGCTAGCAATCTATAGAACACAAAAACTGGACCCATACCTCTCACCACTAACAAAAATTGATTTTCACTGGATAAAATACTTAAATTTAGGCATAAAACTAT
Organism: Otolemur garnettii; assembly: GCF_000181295.1. Lineage (NCBI taxonomy): Eukaryota > Metazoa > Chordata > Mammalia > Primates > Galagidae > Otolemur > Otolemur garnettii. The sequence continues at coordinate 1,516,951 of NW_003852471.1, read as the reverse complement.
AAAATGCTAGAAGAGAATGCAGGGAAAATGCTTAAGGATATTGGTCTGGGAAAATATTTTATGAGGAAGACCCCCATGGCAATTGCAGCAATACCAAAAATATATTACTGGGATTTAATCAAGCTAAAAATCTTCTACACAGCTAAGGGCCCTACAACTAAAGCAAACAGATGGCCTTCAGAATGCAAGAATATTTTTGCATGTTATGATTCCAAAAAGGGTCTGATAACTAGAATCTACAGAGAACTCAAATTAGTCAATAAGAAAAGAACAAACAATATCATTTTGTTGTGGGCAAGAGACTTGAACAGAAACTTCTCTGAAGATGACAGATGAATGGCCTACAAACACAGGTAAAAATGCTCATTGTCTTTAATCATCAGAAAAAAGCAAATGAAAACCATTTTGAGATATTACCTAACTCCAGTAAGATTAGCCCACAACACAAAGTCCCACAGCTGCAAATGTTGGCGTGGATGTGGAGAGATAGGAACACTTCTACATGTTTCTGGGATTGAAAATTAATATAGCCTTTTTGGAAAGAAGTGGAGAATTCTCAAGGAACAAAAAGTTGACCTTCCGTTTAATGCACCATTCCATTAGTAGGTATCTACCCAGAACAAAAATTATTTTACAATAAAGTCATGAAAGTCACCATCCATCTTTTAATGTTACTTCCAGGAAAACTAATACTCTGATTCTCATCTCTTCTGAGCAAAATGTTCACTTTTTTTCTGATACTCTTAGAAATTTCTCTTTTTCCCTAGTGTTCTGACTTTATCAGAAATTAATATGGTATAGGTTGTTTAGTCCTTGATTTCACAACATCTTTAGTGAGCTCTTTCAATCCAAAAATTATATATTTCTTAAATACTTGGTAATGTTCTTTGACTTTAAAAATCTTATTTATTCATTTATTTTTCATATTTTTTATAGTCTCTGTAAGATCTCTATCTGGAATATCTCTTATATACCTTGTTTAACCCTAGTTCTATTAGTTCTACTCTCAACTTTTTAAAAATTTTCTTTAACTTTTTATTTAAATTAAGTTCTGGGAGATTTATTTTATTTTTTAAATCACAAACTTGGTCATAAGGTGTGTTGAGTTTAATATATAGTAAATGTGTTCATGTAAATATTAATTTTAAAAGTTATGTTTTTAAAACTTTCAGGTATTATTTCTTCTCAAATCTTGAGGTAAGCATTCTTCTGTATTTTTCCTTCTGCATAGTTGTATTTTTTTTGCTTACATTATTGTGGAAAATCTATCAAATCTCTATAAATACATTAATTAGACAAATTTAAGGGTTCCTTTCTCTTCCCTAACTTAGTAAATATTTTTCCTTTTGAGGTCAGATGTTCCATATGTTCTATCTTAATTTTTCTTGTTTTCTTTGTCTTTTTGTTTTGTTTGTGATCATTCATTTAGTTTGAGTCTTCTTGCATTAAATTATTGTTAAATTCTCAAAACAGAAATAAGAAACAGTCTCACTTCCCCCAAGAGACGATTATGGGTGGAGGTAGAAAATTCCCCCTCCTGCTTTGGCATCCTGTGTGTGATAATTCACATCAGTGGCAATTGAATTGGGTCTGGTGGCCTGGTGGTCCAAATTGAGGGAGGCTGGAACTGGTAGCAACATCCCACACTGACTTTGCCCATGCTGGGCTTCTTGCCCATTCTCTAGGCTTGTTTTTTCTGGCTTCCTATTGACTCTGTAAGGTGGTTAAAGCCCTTCCAATAAAGCCCTCTCCTGTTTAAGACTTCAACTATCTATGATTACTCTCACGAATCTGGTTATCTTTTATGAAATAAATGAAGGACTACTTTTTAAACAAAACTCTAAAGTAGTACAGGCCCCTATCTCTCCAATGCCTTTGGCTTTATGTGAAGCATCCATATAGTTTCTGTGTAAGCAAACAGAGTGTTCAGTGTGGAAAGGAGGTGTGTCAATACAGAGAGGCAGGGAGGAAAGCAGCTTGCCCAATATTTGGCAAAGTAAGGAATGCTTCACATTAGGAGTGAAATGTTTGAGTAAATTCCACTTCTAGGCAGCTCCCCTATCTTCTCCCTTCCCTCCTCCTCTCTTCTGTGTATTCAACAAAGTTCTGGCAATAGCTCTAATTCTGTTCATTTTTTTCAAGTCTTTGCTCACAGCTTTATTTCTATAATAAGCAGAAAATGGAAAGGACTCAGTCATCCCATTTGTTAAGGCTGTGATTCTTTTATCTTTGTATTGATTGAATCTGAGCATATAGCTCTCTGGTACACTGCACTGTGGTTTCTTTCCTCTGTTAAAATTTCACTGCCAATTAATTCCATCTGCTTTTGTCTTATAAAATATCTTACAACGTGAGGACTTGTGATGTCACTTCTTTTTTGGAGCTGGTTTATTATATCATCATCATTATTATTATCTTTTGCATATTCCAATGAGAACTTGGAAAAGATGAGAGAGAAATAGATGTGCTCAGTTACCATCTGGTTTTACCATCACATGAAATCTCCATTCTTCATTTAATGTTCTAAACCAATGATTTTTATTCCTAGCTGTGCCTTGGAGAGTTTTAAAAAAGACCAATGTCTGAGCCTTAGTCACAAAGATGATGATTTATTCAGTTTGGAATGGAACCCAGGCATCACTAGTTTTTAAGAGTTCCCTAGGTGATTGTAATATGGAGTCAAGTTTGACTCTTCTAAGTAAATATATGGCCATGTTTAAATAGAGAAGTTGATTCTCAAACTTCGTTGCTTGCAATAATCCTCAGAGCAGATTCTGGGGCCCTATACCCAAGGCATTGGTTAAGTAGGAATCTGACTGTTGCTTTTGTTTTAGACATTCTTTTTTTGTTGTTAATTTTTTTGTTCTTTTTGAGACAGAGTCTCACTTTGTTGCTCTGAGTAGAGCGTGTGCCTGCTTTAGATGTTCTTAAGAGAAACAGGGACCTGAAATTTCTTTCAACAGTTTCCGTACTTGTTTCTTTTTGTGTGGTTGGGAAGGTTCCCAACTTTATACAGTTGTACTTCCATAGTTGACCACTTGCCTCCATTGGCTGCCTCCTTAAGTCAACCTAATTTACATAGACAAAATGGACATGCACTACATGTGTATTAGTACAGCGGGCCTCGTTCCTTATGTTGACCATCTCCTGTCCCTCAGGTGGCCCACTTACAGAGGTTATACTGTACTTACCCATGGCAGGTAGAGATAATCTGACATAGCTTCACAATTTCCAATATTGTGACCAGGAAGCAACCCACTGACATTCAGTTGCAGTTGAAATGTAACGTGCTATTATATATTATCCCCAACCTGGCCCTTCCCAGAGGTTTGAGAACACAACTGGCTCACTTTCTCAAAACCACTTTACTGTCTCATTCTGGGGCCCTTTATTTTTTAAAGAAATTCAAACTCTTTTTCAAGATCAATGATAATATGTATAAAACAATAGTGGAGAATGCAGACAAAATTTTCATCAAGAAAAACAGGGCAGTCCTTCCTTTATGCTTGAAAAGCACCATTATAACATTTTGCCATATATTTTTACATTAAAAGTAATGAAGGGACCCGAATTTGTCACCATTTCTAGAGAATAGGAATTCTTATAGGCCCATAGAAAAATTCATCTCTATGTTATGACTGAGCTTAGCATGTCCCTAAAACCAGAATATATTTTTAAGGCTGAAAGATTCTCTTCCAGAGGACATGATAATACATAGCCAGAAATCTTTTTCCACTCTGGTGACAAAGACTGCTTTATAGATTTCTGGAAGCAAAGTGCTTACAAAACCCCTACCAAATTGAAGGTCAAATCTTTCAAATTTTATAAAAACACATAAAGATATTAAATTTAAAGCCCATTAACTTTAAATTTAAAATGTTAATCTTTGTCAAAGTAATTTTAATCACATGTCCTAAAAATCAGAAGATTCAATACAAAATTTTAAAAAATTAAATATAAATAATTCTGTAGTGTTTACATTTAGCATTATTATGTGAAACTGAAATGTCTGATTTTCTCATCCCATTATAAAGCACACATTTACATTCCATTAAAAATGTATACTCCCTTTTAATTATAATCTATTTGACATAACAACACATCTAATTTATTAACTTTTAATTATATATTATAGAAGCAGCAAGAGAAAAAAAGAAGGAGAAGAAAGAACAAAAATCTCTCAAACTGTGCTATTTATTGCTGGAAATTTTCCCATAGAAAGAAGTGAAATGCAGATTGTTTTGAAAGCATATAATTAAGAAATCAGTATCTAAAACTTCACTTAAATAAAATATAGAGTAGAGGCATGTGTTTATATCCTTTCTATGAGATGCATAAAATCCTATCTAGAAAACAATGTCTGGTGCATTGCAAGGTGGGAAATTTGAATGAATTTAATTTGCATCCTAATAATTAAATTAAAATAGTATTTCAGAAAAAGTTGATAGTGACCAAAAGCCTGGGTGCCAAAACATGAGGAAACAGCATGTCCTCATTTCCAAGGATAGGGTATTTAAACTATGTAAATACTGTTTTGGAAAAAAAAAAAAACAACTACATACAAAGTGTTTAGTTACTGGTTCAACATCTATAGTATTTACCACATGGTTACCAGATGCTCAGCATTGCACTAGGTGCTGGGGATGCCCCAGTGAGCATTGAGAACCTACGGTCTCCTGCAATATGCACCTATGAGTTAAACAGTGACAAAATAAGTGTATACTTGCAAGTTGTGATAAGTGCTATGAAGGAAAATTGTGCTATAAAGATGCAGAATTAGTTGGTTCATGAAGCTAGGGCTTCTCATAAAATATAACTTGACATTTTCAGTAAAAGGAAAAATTCAGTAAAAAGTTCAAATTCACAGAAGTTCATCTGAATATATTCCATGACCATAGGACTCACTACTGAAGTTGATTAAGGAAGAAATATGTTAAAAATTTCTTAATGGTAATCATGAGAAATTATGGTTAATATATTCCACCAACCCTAAGACTCACTACTAAAGTTGATTAAAAAGAAAAGTCTTAAAAATTTCTGGATAGTAATCATGACAAACTATGGTTAGCCTACACTGATACAAAAAATCTACAAACTTAGACATTTTCTGCCAATCCTAGATTTGGCCTCTGAAGGGAATTTCTATATCTGAAGTTAAGCCTTTTCATAATATTTCAATTCAAAGAATGATCTGAGAGCTTTAAAAAATGTGATGATAAAAAGTTAATAAGCGTTACCTTGGATGGGTACTCTTAAAACAGAGGAGATCAAAACTTTGGGCTGACTGTAAGTGTTACTAGATTGATGCATTTTTGACTAATTTACTTCATATGAAGTTGAAATTAGTACATTAACAACTATGTATTCACATGAGAGAAGAATTCAAACTCAAACTCAAAAAGTGGGGAGGGGAGTTCATAAGTTCCCACCTAACAGGTAGAAGGCACAGATATGTGGCACACTTCCCGGGTGAAGGACACATCTACCAATCAGGCTTTACCTTACAAAAGTAAACAATGTAACCTAATTGCATGTGCTCTCATAGTAATATGAAATTAATAAAATTAAATATTTTTTAACAGCTTCTAACGAGTAGTATAGAGTTGGATTAAATTATACATATCTGTTTTCCAGAGCAGAAACTTGATAGAGAGTAAAAAATTCAAGGTACTCACATCCATTATTATTTTTGACAACATTAAGCACGTCAAATTACTCCTAGAGTTTGTTAACATGAGCTATAACTTTCTACTGTATCATAAAGACATCTTGAAAGCCACCAATTATTAAACTGTTAGTTTTGTCAGAAGGACAGAGTTATAAATTCAATATTAAAACTGCAACTTGAACTCTAGCTGTTTTCTATATTTCTAGAATACAAAGGAAATTAATGAACAGCTCACATGATCATGTAACATCCTACTTATATAAATTAGTAAAACTAAAACAATGCATAAAAGATATATGTAATGATTTATTTATTTTATAGTTTTCTTAACCAATTCTTTACAACACTTAGTGTTTCATTTCTTACCCCTCAAGGCAGTGAACAAAATTCATTCTTGCTCAAAAATAAAAGACCTTCTCTACATTAATTATTAAAAAGGCAAGAACAGAAACTCTTGTAAAGCTATAAGAAAAAAACCAAACAAAATGAGCCTCATGAATTCCCAGCCCAGGTTACCACCTGTGGTTAATAAAGTGTAGCCAGAACAGAATCTAGCAATCTTCATAAAAACTTTAATCTCTTTAACCATTTAAAGGCTTTATTTCCATTAGTTACTTTACTGTGCTCAGAATCACTAAGATTTTGAAGTGTATGTATGCAATAATTTTAAATATCTTTTCTCATTTAGGAGGTATAAATCTGATCTGTGTAAAGCTGAATTATTTCATTCCAATGTTACTTTACTGTGCTCAGAATCACTAAGATTTTGAAGTGCATATATGCAATAATTTTAAATATCTTTTTCTCATTTAGTAGGTACAAATCTGATCTGTGTAAAACTATGAATGTATTTACTTTAATATGAATTAGCAAGGGTGAGATTATACAATTCAACCTTGGTATTTTTCTATGTGCAAATTCATGACAATGAGAAAGTTTGTAATAATATTGAAAGAAAAGTTCAGAAGTCCAGAGTAGACTATACTTCTAGAAATTCAATGGGTTTGGAAATGATACAAGACAAAGAACTGGAGTCAAATTCATTTCTTCCAATTCATTAAATTTTATACGATTTTTAATTATTGTCATTTTAATGTAGAAGTGGATATTGTGTTTGTTTTTAAATAAAATTTTTGTTTAAAGTTTACCCACATAAATTTTTAATTTTAATTCAGAAAATTATTTTGTCATAAATTACTCATATATCTTAATTTTTATCAGATAAAATTAAAATATCAGATGAAAGTTTGTGTATTTTCCAAATTAAGGAAAAATTTTCAGTATAACTGGGGATTAACTATAAATTCTCAATAATGTCTACTAAATATTCAGACCTATATATCACATCCTATGGAGAGAAAAGTAAATAAAGTAGGCCATACAAACCCTATCTCCTTATGTCAATGAGAAAAGGGGGAAAGAAATCATCTTCCTCCTGCTACTATTGAAAACTTATAAAGTTAAGCTTGAAACTTGTTGGGGGTGGAGGTCCCAGTTCCCTAAACCCAGTTGACCTAATTGGATTACTTGACTGAGCTAGAAAGTTCAACCAAGGTACAATGGTAATTGAAAACAAAAATGAAAGGAAAAAGAAAATAAAACTGGAGCAGCACAGGCAGCATAAATAGGGAGCAAAAGTAACCTGCCCAAGTCTCTGTATAACAAATTTTATTTAGGAAGAACAAAGAGAAAGTTTAGAGCAATTCCAAAGATTGGAAGCCAGTCCCTCTCTTGATAGAGAGAAGATGAGAAAGGAGGAGGCACAAAGGCCATACAGAGGTATAAATACTCTTCTTTCTCTCCATTTGAAATTGGTTGCAGCTTTTTCATTGCCTCTCTGTATCTCCAGGCATTATTGCCCTTTCCTATTGGTCACTGATTATTGTCTCTTTCTATTGGTCATGGGTTACCTAGGTTACATCATACCCATCTTCTTACTGGCCCTCCAGAGGCCAGGCTTCTTCCTTATCCCCCTTGACGCCCTTTTCTTAGTGTTACTTCTCAAAACTTATACATAAGGACCACATTTTGGTTTCCAGCTCTATATTTGTTTAGTGGCAAATTTCTGAAGATATGAAAATACAACACATCTTTAAGAAATAAGAAAACCGTAACATGAGAAAAAGGAGAAAAAACTATTGAGTTGGAACTAGAATTGAAATTAAACAGTTCACTTATCTTAAAGCAGGGTTAATAAAAAGGGAAACAATATCTAGAAACATCCTGGTACTGACATTCCATAACAAACAACCACTTCCACTAAAAATAAGTAGAGTGAAATATTAGGACAGAAATATCTTTCTGGTCAAAAATTATATAGCACTAAACATACAGCAAACTCTGTGGGAAACTCTCAGGGGAAAAGTCATAGATTTAAATGTTTTGCCAATATTTAAAAGTTTAAAAAGATTAAGTGAATTAGATAGTTTTCAACTCAAGAAAATATTAAATGGTAAATATAAATAAAACAGCATAGTAGAATAAGAGTCCAAAAATAGAAGCAGAAATCCGTGAATTGAAAATGAAAGGGGCAGCTTTGCAAAAAATTACAAAAATAATAGGAAAATACCTAATCCTGCAGTTTGCTAGTAACAATTAAAGATTAATCCTATGAATTCTGTTGCTGGGCACCCTGTGGATTATTGTTTTTATAAGTCAGCAAGGAACCCAGCAGACAAAAGGAAATATAAATTCTTCTCTTCACAGTCACCACCTGTTTTATCTTTTAGAATTTGTTCCTTTTGGCTTCAAGTGGTTCTTGCATGTCCTAGACAAACAGTGGGATGTGAACTTTAGGCCTCATGATCAGAAACATAAGAAAAAAAGTCTGTCTTCAACCTACCTGGAGGAAAAATGGATATAGCATTCACATCCACAATATCTTGAATTTGGCTATGATTATCCCTAAGATTGGGACCCAGGCAAGGATATCCTCTTTTATCTCTATAAAAAAATTTAATATCATACGCCAGTAAGAAACAATAAATAAATTAAAGCAACGAATGAGACACCATCACTTCATACCTATTAAAACAGTGAAAAATTTTTAAAAACTGAAGATGCCAATTGAATGCAAACAACAGAAACTCTTCTTTATTACTAGATGGAATATAAAATGGTACAATTTCTTCAAAAGACAGTTTGGGAATTTCTTACATCTTTTGATGTTGTCTCACAGTTCTTGGTAGATTCTATTTTGTGTTGTTTTCTTTGTTTTAACTCCATCCCCCTCTTTTTTCCCATTTTTTTTTCTCTTTGCATTTCAATACACAGTTTTTGTGGACCTATCATCCTAGTCACCTAAGCTTGCCTTGACCACATCCAGTGTAGTGATGAGTCCATTAATGTATTGTCTATTTCCATTAGAGTGTTTTGTATATTTTTAGTTGTCTCTTCAAGTTCTTATCCTTCTGCTTACATTACCTATATGTTGTTTTTGTCTGCTACTTTTTCCATGAGATTCTTTAATATATGATTCATAGTTATTTTAAATTTGCTGCTTGACACATTTAACATCTGAGTCATATCTGAGTCTGATAATTGCTTTGTCTCTTCAGACTGTTTTTGCTTGCTCTTTAGTATGCCTGTCATGATTATTTCAAAGCTGGATATGTTGTAGCATATCCAGGAACTGAATATGAAGAAACTGAAGCAAATAGGCCTTTAGTGTGAGGATGTACATTAACATGACTAGAAGCTGGGCTGTGTTTAATGTGTGCTGTATCCCCCAGGGCCAGCCAGTGTCTCTAGTGTTTGATATTTTTTCTTTCCTCTTGGCTTTGACTTTCTCCTTTCAGAGCCAGTGTTTTGCAGCTCTTTAGTTACAACCCGCTGTTATCCTGGAGTCTTGCTGGTGTGTTGGTGAGGTGTGGAGCAAGGAAGGGTTCTGTAATTATTCAACTAAATGACAGCATTTTATCCTGAGTCTCGGATCTTTGACTTTTACAAGTTGTTCATCAATGGTATAGGGTTTCCCCAGCCCCGCCTCCTTTCCTAACTACTAGTTCCGGGTCTATTTCTTTGAAGCCCTGGCCCCGTTAGACAGAAAGCTCTGACCTGAGTTGAGACTGGAGGGAAGTGAACATGGAGAAATTACATTCTCTCAGCTACTATAAGGTATGTCCTTCATTACAGAGAACGTTCTGGATATATCGCAGAATGGTTAATCTTCCTCTCTTCCTACTAAAGCCAGGAAGATCTTTCTCAGATCTTCATTGTGAGCTCCTCATGGAATTTCTGTAGGTAGAACTCAAGAAAGCATCATGGTCATTCCCCCACACTGTAGTCCCCAGAAGTTTTGAATTCTCAAACTAGAGGACACTCAGCTTTCTGAAATTAATCAAAATTACCATTTAAATGCTCCTATCTGTTTGACTTCAGCTGCTTTTTCTCTAAGTAAGCAAATCCTGGTTGAGATACTCCGTATTCACCTGTCTCTTCAGAATTCAGGGTGGCTATTTCCTCTGCAAACTTAGTTGTCTAGTATGTCTTTAAAAAGTCATTTATTTTCATTTTCTCCATCTTTTGTCTAGTGGGGACAGGACTGGCTTTTTAAAAGCTCTTTACATGTCAACGTGAATCTGAAATTCCACATCGATTTTGAAGTGAAAGCATCAATTCTAATTTTAAACAATTGTAAAAGTAAAAGAAACAAGTAAAACTTTTTGTACCATGAGATATATTCATCTCTGAAAGATTTCTCTAAGAGCAAGAGAGAGATTATCAAACATATTAAAGAGTTTGAGTCATTTTAAAAACATCTTTCTCAGTTCTAGTGAATTTGACGGTGGTCATAAAAGAATGTTAAAAATCTTTGTTCAATGTTTTCTACCATACTCTTCTAATTTTTGTCATTATTGTTTTGATATTGTGAGGCCTGAATAGTTCTATAGTGATTTCCACCACTATTTGGCCACAATTCTCTATTAAACAGAAACAGTACGCACCTCTAGGCTTTTAACGGTGCCTTTTCCTCTTCTGCAGTATTTGGCATTAAACAGTAGTTTTGGGGGGGTTTTCTTTGTTTTTTTGTTTTTCTATTTGTTTAAGAAGCATTCAGATACAGCATTCCCTGAGTTATTTAATGTTTTAAACATATTTTTGGAGCCCTTATATTTTAATAATATTCTTGGATGGTGAAAACATTCTGTTCCCCTCATATCTTTCCTCCTTTTTTTTTTTTTTCTGGCTCTGAATTAAGCTGTGGAGAAATCTGAGGGGAAATTTATTTTCTTGCAGGAATGACATGATTGTCAGAGGGTCTTTACCTAACAAATGCAATCAGTGTAACCTGATTTCGTGTACCCTCAATGAATCCCCAACAATAATAATTTAAAAAACTTGCTACTCTTAAATCTCTCCATTTCTATCTTAGTCTGGTATAATTTGATTCTGTCAGGGGTACTATTATTTTCTTGAATTTATGTTCTTATTTAATTTAGTAGAATTAAGCAGCCATGAAAAATTCTTTGTTCTCTCAGAGATTTTTTTTTTCAAAATGGATGCCATTTTTTGAAGGTTAAAAATTAGTAGTACACCCTTATTTTATCACTGGTGAATTTTTTTTTCTCTGTTTTTACTTTTTGGCTGTCTTCATTATTGTCGTTCATTGTTTTTGGTGTATGAGAGTTATAAGAAAGTCATAAGAAGGAGTGTATCATCGTGCAGATCTGTATGGTGGTTACCTAGACAATTCCCAGTAGATACGCATATTAATTCCATTTTACAGAGTAGGAAAGTAAGTTTCAAAGAAGTTCAACCCTTAAGATTGCATATATGTAGAAGGCAACTGATGACCTGACTGAAATATAAGAGTTGAGATTTCAACTCTTATATTTCAGTCAGGTCAGTCCTGTTTCTCAACCCTCTGAACTATAATTCTTATAGTTATGTTTCAGGTATCACTGAAAATATTATTTCTGTCTCTGCCTGTGGTGATCATGCTGCTACTGTGAGACGTGGTCTTACACTGGGGTTTCAACAAGACATTAACAGGACTGCACAAGCTCCCACCTCCTGGGCCTCACAGTTAGCCTTCTTGCTTACTGAGTCACAGGATTTTAGTCCTTAGAGAGTGTTCTAGTACAACTTCCTTATTTTAAAAGTGAGGAATTTACTGTGGGTAGGCCTGGGACCCAGGTCTTCTGCCTCCAGGTGTGTTCCCCATAGGGGCCCAAGCTTACCATGTGATGGGCTTTCTAAGATGGGCTCAGAAAATGTGCCAGCCACCCTGCAGCCATCGGGGCTGTGTCCACTTCCACCCACCTCCTCTGAGAAGTCTCCTGTTAACTTAGCAGAAGGCATTCGCTCTCCTATAGTTGTCCTTCCAACACTCCCCACTGCTCAGTGACTATTGAAGTTCATATAGATTTTACTTGCAATTAATGTGGGTATATCTGTGTGCTAAAGTTGGGATGGGATGATTCTCATTCTCTCTCTCTCTTTCTTTTTCCTCCTTCCTCATCCTCTTTAAATTGTGCTAAAATACGTATTTTAAGTTTACCCTCTTAAATGTATTTAGGTGCACAATTCAGCAGGGCTAAGGATATTCACACTGCTATTCCACCCTCATACCATTCATCTCCCAAACTCTTTTCATTTAGCAAACCAAAACGATGTCCCTATTAAACACAAACTCCCCGCCCCCTTCCACATCCCCCGGCACCCACCATTAGACTTCTGTATATATGGATTTGACTCCTCTAAGGCCCGCTCAGAAGTGGGATCACACAGCATTAGTCCTATTGAGATGAGTTTATTTCCCATAGCATAATGTCCTCAAGGTTTATCCACATTGTTGCATGTATCAGAAATATCTTCCTTTCTAAGGCAGAGCAGTGTTCCGGAGGGTCGACACACCACATTTCATTTACCCATTGGTCTGTGGATGGACGCCTGTGTCTGTTCCACGTTTTGACTATTGTTGATAATGCTACCATGAACATAAGGACATCTCTTCTAATTCTCTGCCTTCGATTCTTTTGGATAAATACCCGGAAGTGTAATTGCTGGATCATATGGGAGTTCACTTTTAATTTTTAAAAGAATCACCATACCGTTTTCAGTGATGCTGAGAACTTTTCCTTGTGTTTTTTGGCTGTTTCTATATCTTCTTTGGAGAAATGTCTATTGAAGTCCTTTGCCATGTTATGAATAGTTTTGTGCTTCTGATTCCTGAGGTCCTTCTCTAATGGTGAAGCAGAGTGGGTGGCTACACATGGGGACCCTGCACGGTGGTCACAGTGGTCACAGGGGGCCGAGTGGAAGGATGATGCTGTGGCAGTGGTAACAGGGAAATAGGTAAGTAGAGGCAGTGGTGATGATTAAACAAAAAAAGAAAAGGGAAAAAGGTCAGAAAGGTGAGTAATTCAAAGACCAGCATCTTGCTTCCCCCCCCCTTATATTGAGAGACAGTTGACATAAAATAAACTTCACATATTTAAAATGTACCATTTGCCAAGTTTGGACATAGATGTATGCCCAGAAAACTACGTGCAGAAAAGAACATCTATCGTACCCCAATTGCCTCATATCCCTTTGTAATCTTTCTCTCTCATCCCCCCTGCATCACTTCTCATGACTAATAGGCTTTTTGTCATATTAGTTTACATTTCCTAGAGTTTATATGAGTGGAACCAACCTTTTTTGTCTGGCTTCTTCTACACTGCTTAAATAATTTTAAGACATATCTATGCTGCTTGAGTATCAGCAATTCATTAATTTTTATTGCTGAATAAAAGATATTGCTTGGATATACTACAATTTGTTTATCCGTTTACTTATTGATGGAAATTGGAGCTGTTTCCAAATAAAGTTGCTTTGAATATTCAGATACAATTCTTCGAATAGACATGTGTTTTCCTGTTAGGTAAATATCTAGGAGTAGAGTGGCTAGATCAAATGGTAAATATGTATTTAACTTTTTAAAATACTGACACACTGAAAGTGGTTGTGCCATTTGACATCAGTCCGCATTGTGAGAGAGGCGACCTTCCCCTACATCCTTACCAACACTTCTTATGTTTATCTTTTTCCCTTTAAATGTTCCTTTCGTGTATTTTATTATAGCTTTAATTTTAAATTTCTTTAATAAAAAACTGTCTTAAACTTATTTTATGTGTTTATCTAGTATTCATATATCTTATTTTTGAAAGTTTGTGCTTTAATTATGTGCCCAAATTTTTGAGTGTCCTCTTTTCTTATCATTGAGGTTTTTAAAAAATTGATCCATGATCGATGTATATAGTTTGAGGGTACGTGCAATAATTTAATGTGTTTTTATAACTTGAAAGAGACAATATACTTGGAATATTTGTCACCTTAAATATTTGTCTTTTCATTATGCTAGAAACATTCAAACATTCTTTCCTAGCTATTTTGAAATATAGAATAAATTAATGACATCTATAGTCACTCTACTGATCTGTGAAACACAAGCTCTTATTTCTTTTATAAGACTTTATTTGTGTACATTAATAAACTTTTCTTTGTCCTCCTACTCCCTAGGCTTCCTGGCCTCTGATAACCACCTATCCACTCTCTATCTTCATGAGATCCACTTTTTTAGCTCCCACATAAGAGTGAGAACATGCAATATTTATCTTCCCGTGCTTGGCTTATTTTAACATAATAACCTCTGGTTCCATCCATGTTGCTGCAAATAATAGAATTTCATTCCTTTCTAAGATTAAAAATAATTCCATCGTGTATATAGACCACATTTTCTTTACCCATGCATCTGTTGATGGGCACTGAAGTTGATTCTGTATTTTGGCTATTATGAACAATGCTGCCATGGACATGAGAGTACAGATGTCTTTTCAATATGTTGACTTCCTTTGTTTTGGATACATACCCAGTAGTGGAATTGCTAGATCTTGTGGCAGTTCTATCCATAGTTTTTTGAGGACCCTTCATACTGTTCTTCATAGTGGTTGTACTAATT
>NW_003852471.1:1498738-1501296 GCF_000181295.1 Otolemur garnettii | reverse complement strand
GATCTCTAAGTGTTCTCCAAATATCTTACCACCTTGAATGCACACAATCTCGTCTAATCCTTCAATTTTTTATTTTTAAAGCTGTTTTGGCTATTCCAGGTCCTTCGCCTTTCCATAAGAATTTTGAAATTAGCTTGTCAATTTATACAGAAAAAAGAAACTGCTGACATTTTTATTGGAATTGTATTGACTCTATAGATTAATTTGTGGAGAACTGATGTCTGAACAATATTTAGAAAACAGTTTATCTTTCCATTTATTTGGGTTTTCCTTAATTTTTCCAATCATACACTTCCCTAAAGGAACATTTATCTGCTGGTCTAGTCTAAAGCACTTTTGAAAGACAAGCTTTTGCCTACATGTGCATTTTCAATTAGTTTTAATACTTGCTCTTATCACCATCCTGTTTAATTTATGTAGTTTTAGATGTTTTCATCTAATCAGACTTCTTAAGTTTACTCTGTATGACTAGTCTCTTCAGATTGGCTTCCTTTACTCACCCACAGTGAGGAATCTCTTACTATTCATATCTTATGAGGAACATTTCTCTGGAATATTTTTATGGGAACCCCAGAAAGAGAAGAATGTCTAGAATACTTAACTTATGGTATTTGTGTGTAAAAGCTCTTTAGGTGATGAGTCATAGCTAGATTACAACCTTATCCCAGAGGCTTTGTGGCTTTCTTAGTGAATTTGAAGGGCAAAGTTGTTCAAGGATTTGAAGCGGTTTACTTGCAAATGCTCTAAGCCCCTTCTTGAAGTATTGTTGGCATGTGAGATTGCTTAGGCCACATTGAAAGTTGACTAAATTTCCAGCAGTACTGTGAATCAGAGGCCAATATGAGCCAAAGATATACCCTGCTGATTCAGTAAACCCCTTCTAACACCTGGGTTCACTATAGTGATTTTTGAAAGAAAAAAGCTTACTTGCTCTTTATTACAAATCTACTGAGCTGCTTTCTAATTGATCAAACACAGAGGCTATTTAAATACATTTCTGTTTAGGACAGAAGTATTTTTAAAACTTAGGAAGCACTGCCTGTTTCATAGAGCAATTTAGCTGTTTCTAATTTTAAGATCACATTTTTTTTCCCCCATTATACCCCAGCTGGCTCCTACTTTAAAACTTGGCCACTACTGCTTTGAAGCAGAAGTTTAAAGCTGGAGTTATTCATTTTATTTGTTTGTTTTTAAATATCCTTTGTTTAACTTTCTTGTCTTTAGTGTTTATCTTCCAGTTTCAAGCAAATACTAGGTGCTGTTTGTATACCGAGGAAGCTCTTCATCATCATGACAAGCCATTCCGACTGAAAAAGAATAGGAATTTGTTTTTAAATCTTAAGTGTGATTTTATTTTAATGGATAGAACATCTGGAACTTAAGAACGTAGTCATTTTTTATATTGGTCACTGATAGCGATAGATTAGAATGGGGCCAGGGACATTATACTCTCTGACTTTGGAAAAGAACACAAAAGTTGTAGAATAGAGAACTGGTCTGCAAGTGGGGCAAGAAGCTTCTGTGAAGAGACTAGGGAAGCCCAACATCCACGAAATAATTATATGTGCCTTTTGGGGTGGAGTTTGAGGAGTAGGGAAGAGGATGGGGAAGGAACACAATGGTGAAACAGAAAGTTAAATAATATTGACTTCAGAAGCACAAAATACAATTCAGGAAATATTCTTCCAAAATATATGAACAACTAGCATACCTGATCAGTTTGAGGACTTAGGCCCTCCCTTTTTTACAGTATCCTGCTAAAAAATTAAAAATAGACTTTTATATCCTCTACCTCCTAAACATTGACAAGCTTAACAAGCTTAGAACTGTTATTCTACATCAGATTTTCTCACTTAGGCAAAGGCAGAAGCTTAACAAAGTTGTACCAACCTTTAGAGAGAGGATCACTTGAAAAGTGAAAATTTAACTTAGGAAAATGATGAATGTGAATAAAGTGTATGCAATTCTTGGCAGACGAGGCATTTAAGAATTATTAGTTGAGTGGTTTATTAAAATCCTAAAAAGTATATGTATTCTGAGTCAAGTGAAGTCATTTACACAGTAATACCATGTTCATTTAATTACGAGTGATTAATTTCTTTAAACATGTTAAGTATTTTCTATACGTTCTCAACATTTTGATTATGGGGACTCTGGCTGTGATTAAAAAAACTTTTGGAGAATATTAAGTTATTTTATCTTATTTAGTAATTAACCTGGTTAGATTAAAGCTGTGACCCTTGACCTGTATTCTGTAGGCTGTGATTTCACTATCAGTTTGGTTTCAAAGACTTTATGGGGTTACTCTGGTTGATTTCTCGTGCATATCACTCAGGAGCCAGTGTGGACCCTGGACAGTGGTCTCTACTATAAATTAGTTCTCAAAGCATTTGCTGTGTACATTCCAGTCAGTTTCATCATAGACACTTGAGGACTAAGCTTAGCAATTCATGTTTACATAAAAATATTCAGAGTAATTATTCACACAAAATATTCAGATTTAAAGGTTTTCTTTCCCCAGATCTCTCTGAGAATTATTTCAGTTTCTCCAGATCTCC
>NW_003852471.1:1492196-1498718 GCF_000181295.1 Otolemur garnettii | reverse complement strand
ATTGTGCAAATAACCCCATGGGCTGTCATAAGCATGATTGGATACATAATTTGCAGGACCCACTACAAATGAAAATGTGGAGCCCCTTGTAAAATTTCAAGATAGCAACAGCAGAATATACAACTAAGTGTGGGGCCCATCTGAGCATGGGGACCTGATTGCATGAATGCTCATGAAGTTGGTGCTAGTCCTGGCTCTACTGGAAATCAGAGGCCAGCCAGGAAAATGACATTAAAGAAAAAATGACATTAAAAAAAATGTCATCATGAAAGTCTGGGTAGACAGATATGTTCCATAGTAAAAGGAAGATTTGCCTGTTTTATGATGTCCATCCATACTTTTAGAAGTATAGTATGTCTTTATTGTTTATGAATTTTATATGTATGGATTTGTCTAGTCATTAAAGTTTGTTTATAACCTCCAAATTAATATCCATGAATGAAACTTTTGTTTGGTTATTCACAGAAATGTACAAAATGATATAAATTTCAAGGGGCCCGGCATGCATCTTCCCAGCTGAAGTTGAACAAGGTCACCCTCTGCCTTCTTGTTTCAGCTCTTATATTGTAAATAAGTGTTCTTTTGTGCAGTCTATTCAATGTTACATTTTTTGTGTTTTCTGCATTTTTCCATGATTTCTTTCTTTAAAGTCCCCCCTATGCATACTGCTGAAATGTTATCTAGTGTCCCTGAGCACAAGGCTATGATACACCTTAGAGAGAATATATACATGTCAGAGAAGCTTTGTTCAAACACAAGTAATAGTGAGTTCAATGTTAAAGAATCAACATGTATATTAAATAAAATATCTTTAAAGGAAACCTAAATTGAACAACCTCATGTATTTATATGTTGATGAAAATGTCATGACCAGAACCATTTGAGAACCTAACTTTGTGTTCCCCCTAGGACCAACGGCTACATAATTACTAACTCAATATTCATAGCCACTTTATAGACCATAGTAACTGAGAATAAATCTATATATGTGTGTAATGTAGAGACTGTATCTTAAAAATAAAAGGTGTGTATGCCTATAAAAAACATGCTTCACAAGGTCTTTCCTACAGAAGGGTATAAAGGACTAACAGTATTCATTCATACAAATTCTGGGCTAGCTTGTGTTTATCACATATCTATGCCTTACATTTATGCCAGTAAAGCCTTACAAAATCATTATGATATAAGAATTATTGTTCCTATTTTACAGCTGAAGAAAGGGATCAAAGATCTCATGTTCCTAAGATCATATAGCTAGTCATTGTCAGGACTGAGATTTGAATTATCGTATGGATTTAATCTCTATAATGTGTACAGAATGCTTGATCATTCGGCTCCACTCATTCCCTTGGTCACATCCTTATATTCCCATGGGCACCAATACTATGATCATTTTCTATAGTAGGCTAGTGAGGAGATGATAATGAGCCTACCGGGGACCAGGATAAAGAGGCAATCCAAGGCGGGAGACCGCCCTACACCCAGGTGTATGGGAATCTGTTACTAGCATAATCACAACCGGTTTGAAAATCACTTGAACGTCATTTGTCCCTGGCTTTACTAGCTATGGGAACAAAGTTTCTGAGAGAGGTGGACCAGAACCAATCTCTCAGGGACAGCCTACATTATGGCTTCAGTGAGCTCTTTCTGTATATGATACGATTCAGTGACTAGAGGTTTGAAAAACAAATCTTCCTTTACCTCCTGCAATAAAGTATATGACCAAAAGGAGCAGAGACCCTAATGAAAGTCGTTGGGGTTTAGCACATGTCACAATCAAAAAATCATAATCAAAATCTCTATCAAAATGATATAGTCATAAGGTAAGGTTTAGGATGAACACAGATGGTGGGGGAATATGTGTATGAGAGTGACTTCTTGGGGCATTCTGTATGCCAGGCCAATCCCACACTCTACCCACTGGTCAGAATAAATACTCACTCACACTCATAGGCTTGGTCAGAGTTAGTATAGGAAATGCACAACAGGACCAAGCCCGTGCATTCAACATCTTCCGTCCTCATGGACAGAAAGGACACAAATAAAAAACTATGAATTGTCCTGAAATCCAAGGACCACATTTTAGGAGGTAACTCAAAAATATTACTAATTACCAATATTGAGTAAATTAAGGAGAAACAAGGAACCAAACAGCATTGATAATTCCATCCCCATTGTTACACTCTCCCATATGACTCATCACATTTACAGAGAAGACCCAGGACTTTCTCAAAAGTGCCAAAAATTGAAAAAAAGCTTTTAAAATGAAAAAAAGAAGTATAATGAAAATAATTACTTTCTTCCCCCTCTCAGTGGAGAATAGGACTGACTAGTTACAGCTAGGTGCTGTCCCATTGGAGCCAACCACCAGGGACCACATCCTAGCCTTCAACTTGCACCCTCCATGCCCATGTTCATTTTCCCTAATCCAGAATCCCTTGTGGTGTAACTTTTCATATTCAAGAGTAAAATTAATAAACCTGTGTTACTCTTTACATTTTAGTTTCTTTTTAAAAATATACATCTGAGAGAGATGATAGCATGCAATTTCTCAGCTGCCAACAGAACACAGATGGGCTTGGGAACAGAACATGATTCAGATCGGTAGGACTGGAGCAATCCATGGGAAGTCTGGACAGCAGATCTGTTGCATAAGATGGTAAGAGACTATTGAAGGCTCTGTGATAAATATGCTTCTTCCTTCCTCTGTATGCCCTTGAATAAAGACATTTTGATCTCCAGGGCTAACCTGAAAAACTTATAATTCAATCTGGTTGTGTGTAGAGCACACAAATACTGGCTCACAAAATTAACAGATGTCAATGGGCTTCCATACTGCATTAAGCTGACTATCCTATATGTTTGATATTCTCATTTAATTGACCATTTCTTAACTCAGTGAAAAATGTATGGACCTGCTATGATAAACCCAGTGTTGCAGGTGGGAATATCATCAGATCACATATAAATATGGAATTTTGCCCAGTCACGGTGGCTTACATCTGTAATCCTAGCACTCTGAGAGGCCTAGGTGGGAGGATTACTTGAGGTCAAGAGTTCAAGACCAGCCGAAGTGAGATTCCATCTCCACTAAAGATAGAAAAATTAGCCATATGTAGTGGTGCACAACTATATCCCAGCTATTTGGGCTGAGGCAGGAGGATCGCTTGAACTCAGAAGTTTGAGGTTGCTGTGAGCTACACATGATGACAACACTGCACTCTAGCCCAGGAGAGAGAGAGAGCAAGAGAGCGAGAGCAAGAATGAGAGAGAGAGACCCTGTTGTAAAAAATTTGATCCACAACCTTCTATGACCAGTCCAGGAAGCCAAAGCACAACCTCTTTAGCAATTAATCCTAAAGGGTCAAGACCTGATTGACAACAAACAACTTCCCTAATTTTTAGCCCCACCCCACCCCCCTTTTTCCAACTTAGGACCAACTGAAAAAAAAAAGCCAAGTACCCTCCTCTAACCACATTCCAGGAACTTCGCTGCCTCCAGCTTCCCCAGGCCAGCAGCCTCCAAGCAGGGCAGACCTGAAGCCTTCCTTTTCTCCTCCTTTAAAGCTTTCCTATCCCTCTTCCTGCCTTTGAGTTTCTGCCCAACACAAATAATGGTGGCTGACTTCCTTTCTATGCAAACTCTGAGTAAATATCCTCTTCTGCTCTCCTTTGGGTACACTTCATTTATTTCTACAATTCTTTTATTCTATGAACCATCCGGTTATAGACATTTTTTGAATAAATATCATGGTCTTAGTTTTTCTGGAGTAATTAACTCTGTCTAGCTTCTGACTTGAATTCCACGCTCTATCCAGATGCAAGCTATCTGTTGGAAAGCTTTAGAAGGTACTTATTTTTTCACGATCTATATTTTATTTGACTAAACATGAACTATTATTTAAACGCCATGTGCATCAAGTGTGGGTCCTAAACTGTAATAAAATCATGAATTTGTTTCCATAACCGTAATAAGACATTTAATAATCCTTGTCATATTCGTTGACGAGCATATTCTGTAAAGTCATTTGGGCCTGTGCCAAATAGAAACTATAAAATATAATGAGCCTTTTGTCTCAATCTGTTATGTAAAGCCTCAAAGGTTTCTAGTAGTTCAGTACTTTCTATTCCATTCACGTTTTTATTGAAATAAAACATAAAAGAAAATAACCTTGTATATGCGTATTAGAACCTCTAACAGGTAAGTTTCCATGGATACTTTTATTGCAGCCAGAGTGTTTGTGTGTGGAAAAAAGGCATTCATTTCTAGTTCTAAGAGATTCTGTTCTGATAAAGAACTCCTGCCAATCATTTCCCAGGCCTTGAGTTTCTAAAAGAATAAAAGTAATATATATCATGTACGTTATGTTGTAAGTCGGGAGATAGTTTTATCTAAATAACCTTTTCAATCATTGACTTATTCTATAATACTATAGTAATGCCTTGAAATTTTGTTAAAGCTTGAAAAATCTGTGAAGATTTGTAAGAAAAATTTAATGAATTCAAAGTATTGCTTTCTATACCTGTACACATGCTATTTTTTCTCTTTTT
The DNA here is from genome assembly GCF_000181295.1 of Otolemur garnettii. Taxonomy (NCBI): domain Eukaryota; kingdom Metazoa; phylum Chordata; class Mammalia; order Primates; family Galagidae; genus Otolemur; species Otolemur garnettii. The sequence continues at coordinate 1,494,167 of NW_003852471.1, read as the reverse complement.
TGTCATCTTTCAGGTAATTTAAATTAGCCAATTACTAAAACTAGAATAAAGGCTTACCTTATATTAAAGTCGCTTTTGGAGAGGTTTAATCTTGAATTTAACCATGAAAAAATTTCAAGTATCAACTGACTCTTATTTCTTGATATGCCACCTAAATCAAATTTTCTTCAAGTTTTCATTGTATCTTTTTGAGAAATACGTGAAAAAAGAAGCAAAATTTCAGGCCATGAATTTATTAGGGGAAAAGTTAGGTTTTATCAGGAGCTGGCTGAGGTTCTGTGGTTTCTTTAATGAGCAAGTTTATGCTGAACAACATGTTTTTAACATAGCACTGTTTTATACCGATAGACCCCTCAGCAATTGTAAAATTTGAGCATGTCCATAGCATTTTTTATACAAATAATCTAAAAAATCCTTTGATCTTATTCTGACTTAAGCGTTAACATTCAAATATGTTCTGTTTTTAAGAGTTAATTGGCTCTGGATAGCAATAAAGTATGAGTCCTGGTCATAATGGTAAGCAAAGAAACAGTCAAAATATCACTCAATTTCTAACTTGTTTATAATAAATTTTGAGAGCAAGACTTTCATGATTTATGTTTTCCTGTTCATAGATGCTACTGCTTTTTCGTTGAGGGCAACATTAAAATAGAACACTAGAATGTAAAATAAATAACTATCAAAAATGTAAAATAATATGAGCAGAGACATAGAAGTGCAAACTGTGTTTAGCCAAACCTTGATGCAATTAAGATAACATCTTAGCAATTACCAAGGATACTGTTTTGGCCCATGATTGCTTAAAATGTAATTCGCTATGGTATTGTGTACTACCAGAAAGGAGCCTCCTTCTAAAAGCTATTTTAAATAACATTCCATAAGATGTATCCAGTATTTAACTATACACAGATTACTACAGTATTATATTTATTCTTAGCTTCAAATTATATAAACTCTGACTTCTTTTGGTAGTATAGAATATTTTATTTCTTTATCTTCTTCCTCTTCCACATTGGCTATTTAATAATTTTCAAAGGTCTTCATGGATCATGTTCTTGCTTTTACAATTCTTTCTTAACAAATTACCCACCTGTTTATCTCCCAAATCTATATCCCTCATCAGGACTTCCAAATAATATTTGCTACCCAGATCTTTCTCCCAAGTTTCTGCTGTGAATATCTAACTGAATGCTTGGGTGTCCTGTCTGGACACGCATCTTGAACCAAATATATGTTTCTTTCAAATTCATCAGCTTCCCTCAAAATCTTTCCTTCAAGACATGGATCTGGCCATGACGGAGGTCTACAGCCTCTAGTTACTAAACAGTGAGAAGTGTCATGAGTGCCATGTCCCAAGGTCCTGTCCAACGGGCCCCTCACCTCCAGTCTCACTAATGCTGCCTTAATTCACACATTCATCTTTTTTCTCAATTATGAAGGGGGATATGGCACATCTCCTGGGGGATCTTACAAACACAAACAATGTAACTTAATTTTATGTTCCCTCATATTAATCCAAAATAAAAATAAAAACATAAAAGACCAAGAAAAAAAAAAAAACACCCTTCACATAACAAATGACTGATATCCATCTAAAGCAAAAAGTAGTTGAAACTGCCAATCTCCATGCTGCAACCAAATATTCAAATGCTTTCCAACAAAAAGCAGACACAACAAGGTCATTAAAAGATTAGTTCACAGGCTGGGCATGGATGGCTCACATCTGTAATCCTTGACCTGGGAAGCCAAAGCAGGTAGATTGCTAGTGCTCAGAAGTTCAAGATTTGCCTGAGCAAGTGTGAGACCCTGTCTCTAAAAAAAATAGAAAACCAGGCGGCACCTGTGGCTCAAAGGAGTAGGGCACCGGCCCCATATGCCAGAGGTGATGGGTTCAAATCCAGCCCAGGCCAAAAAATAAAATAGAAAACCTAGCTGGGCATGTTGGTGGGCACCTGTAGTCTCAGCTACTCA
>NW_003852471.1:1481218-1491334 GCF_000181295.1 Otolemur garnettii | reverse complement strand
CCCTTCCTTGATGGTTAGTAATATTGAGGATTTTTTAATATGTGTGATGGCCATTCATATCCTTTTGAAAAGATGTCTGTTCCTGTCTTTTGCCCATTTTTTAATGTGTTTACTTTTTTTCTTGCTGATTTGTTTGAATTCCTGGTAGATTCTGTATATTAGTCCATTCTCAGATGAATTCTTTGTGAATATTTTCTCCTTTGCTGTAGGTTGTCCATTTATTTTGTTGGTTATTTCTTTTGCTGTGCAGAGCTTTTTGTTTAATTAATTCCCACTGATTTATTTTTATTTTTATTGTACATGCTTTTGGGGTCTTCACCATTGGTCTTCATCTTTTGAGTAGGCCAATGCCCAGATGAGTTTTTCCTAGGTTTACTTCTGCAAATTTTATGATGTCATATACATTGAGGTCTCTAATATTGAGTCAATTTTTGTGTACAGTGAAAGATAGAGATCCAGTTTTATTTTTCTGCATAAGGCTATCTAACTTTTCTAGCACTACTTACTTAATAGGGTGTCCTTTCTTTAGTGAATGTTTTTGTCTGTTTTGTCAAGGATCAGTTGGATGTAGGTGCTCCATTGATCTGCTCCATTGATCTACGTGTCTTTTTTGATACAGGGCCATGCCTTTTTGGTTACTCCAGCTTTCTAATATAAAATGAATAGATTATAAAAGCTATTCAGGTCCCTTTTTGATTTCATAAGATATACAGATTTTTTTTCTAATTCTCTGAAAAATGATGTTAGTATTTTGAGGAGATTTCACTGAAACCATAAATTGCTTTGGGCAATAGGAACATTTTAACAGTATCAATTCTTTTGATCCAGAAGCATGAGACTTTTTTCCATTTGTTTGTGTCATCGCTGATTTCTTTCACCAGGGTTTCATAGTTCTCCTTGTAGAGATCTTTCACCTACTTTGTTAAGTATATTCCTAGGTATGTTACATTTTTTTGATGTTATTGTAAATGGTATTGCCATTTCAATTTGATTTTTAAGTTCAGCTGTTGATCTATAAAAATGCTACTCATTTGTGCACATTAATTTGAGAATTCACTGAATTAATTGTTAATTTTAGAAACCTTTTGGAGCAGTCTTTAGTGTTTTCTAGGTATTAGATCATATCACTGGCAAACAGGGATAGTTTGACTTTCTCTGTTCTGATGTGGATGTCTTTTATTTCTTTCTTTTGCCTGATTACTCTGGCTAAGACTTCCAGTACTATGTTGAACAGAAGTAGTAAAAGTGGGCATCCTTGTCTTGTTTCAGTTCTTAGAAGGAATTTTTTCAACTTTACCTCATTCACGGTAATGTCACATTGGCTGTGTGGTTTTCATTAATTATTTTCATTATTTTGAGGTAAGTGTTTTTCTATGCCTCGTTTATTAAGAGTTCTTTCATGAAGGGATGGTAGATTTTATCAAATGTTTTCTGGCGTCTATTCATGTAATTTTTGTTTTTAATGTTTATGTGATGAATCACAATTATTGATCTGTGTATGCTTGACCATAGGATATTTGAAATGTAACCTATTTTATCATGCTTTCTTTTTTTGATGTGATGTTGAATTCAATTTGCCGGTATTTTGTTGGGGATTTTTGTAAACTATGTTCGTGAGAGTATAAATTTATGTAAGTTGTTTTGTTTTATCCTTTCTTGAATTTGGTATCATGGTGATACCAGCTTTGTAGAATGAATTAGGGAGGACCCCGTCTTCATTCTTGTGGAACAGTTTCAGTGGTATGTTGATTTTGATTATCTTTTCCAAAAACTAACTTTTCACTTCATTGATCTGTTGTATTATTTTTTGGCTTATGCTTAGAACATTGCCATTTCTTGTCTTTGGGGTTTAGTTTGTTCTTATTTTGCTAGTTACATGAGGTGTGACAGTAGATTATTTTGTGATATTTCTGCCCTTTTGATGTAGGTGGTTAGTGCTCTGAGATTCCCTCATAACACTGATTTTTCTCTGTCCAAGATATTTTGGTAGCTTATGTGACCATTGACAAAAATATTATTCAGAATCAGGTTATTTAATTTCCACATATTTGCATAGATTGAGAGTTTCTCTTGGAATTTATCTCTAGTTTTATTCCACTGTAATCTGAAAAGGCTTGTTATGTGCCCTAATGTTTGAGAGATCTTGAAAATGACCCATGTGCTGATGGAGTATCTGTTCTGCAATTTGGGGGTAGAATGTTCTGTAAACATCTGTTAGGTCTATTTATTTCAGGATTCCATTTAAATGTGGTGTTTATTGATTTTTTTGGCCTTGATGATCTGTCTAGTCCAATCAGTGTAGATTTAAAGACTCCCTCTATTATTATACTGTGGGTCTTTTTTTTTTTTCTAGGTCTAGTAGTATTTGTTTGGGGGGAGCATCTGGGAGCTCCCATGTTTGGTGCATCTATATTTAGAATTGTTATATCTTCTTGTTGAATTCATCCCTTACTCATTATATAATAGCCATCTTTGTCTTTTTTTTTTAACCATTGTTGGTTTAAATACCATTTTATCTGATATAAAATAGCTATTCCTGCTCACTTTTGGTTTCTACTTGCACACAATGATTTCAACTCATGTACCTTGAGTCTATGCAACTTTTTTTTTTTTTGGCAGGGGCTGGGTTTGAACCCACCACCTCCAGCATATGGGGCCAGCGCCCTACCCTTTTGAGCCACAGGGGCCACCCGAGTCTATGCAACTCTTAATAAATTAAATGTGTTTCTTGGAGACAACATCTATTTAAATTATGCTTTCTTATATTTTCATCAATCTACAATTTTATGCAGGGCATCATGATTGTTTGCTTTCAATGTTAATACTGATGAATGAGACACTGTTCCATTCACCATGTGAATTGTTACCTAGTTCTCCTTTGTGTTACTGTGTTATGAGACCTTTGTGTGTTTTTACACTGGCGAGTATCAGTAGTTCCTTGTGGTGTCTGGAGTACTTGTGGGCATTTCTTGTATGCCTAGCCTAGTATTGACAGTGGTTTTGTGTTTGCTTGGCTGGGAAAGATTTAATTTCCTCTTTCATTTATAACACAGTTTTGCAGCATCCAAAATTCTTGGTTGGCAATTACCCTGTTTAAGAAGACTAAAGATGGGATGTCAGTTCCTTCTGGCTTATATGGTTTCTGCTGAGAAGTCTGCTGTTTGTCTAATAGATTTTCCTTTGTAAGTTACTTGATGCTTGCATCTCATAGCTGGTCTCTTTGACTTTGGTCAGACTGATGATCATGTGCTTTGGTAATGTTCTATTTGCATCACATCTTACAGGAGTCTGTTGATGTTCCTATATCTGGAAAGCAGGTTTTTCGTTATTATTCCCTCAAATAGGTTTTCCGTGCTTTTTTCCTTTTTGTTCTTCACCCTCTGGGATACATATGATTCTTGATTTTGGATATTTTACATAATCTTATATTTCACAGAGATTTTGTTCATTTCTTTTGATTCTTTTCTCTTTAATTTTGACTGCCTGCGTGAGTGTAACATCTTTGTCTTCACACTCTAAAATTCTTTCTTCTGCATGGTTTATTCTATTATTAAGAATTTCCATTGCAATCTGAAATTTCCTAAGTGACTCTTTCATTTCCAAAAGGTATGTTATATTTTCACTTGTCTCTTTGGTGTAGTTTTCATTTGTGTCCTGAATTATTTTTGGTACCTTTGTGTTTTCAACTTATTCATTGACCCCACTGAGCTTACTTACAGTCCATATTTTGAATTTCATAGCTGACATTTCAAAATTTTCTTTTTTGGTTGGAATCCATTGCTGGAAAGGTACTGTATCCATTAGCAATGTCAAAGTTTTCTCATATTTCCAGAGTTCATTGATGATTCCTCTTCATCTGGAACCTTTTATCTCAAAGCAGATAGCTCTGCAGTTTACCTATTCTCTGCTGGGAATTCTGCTTTCCAGTGTAGAAAGGGAGAGATTCATTGCCTTCTAGCTCATGCAGTTGGTACTCATTGTATTGTTATAGGCAATTTGCATCTGTTGGACCTCAGGACTCAGAAAGAGGATTCAGATGCCAGTGGTGATGAACTAGGTTAAGTAATTCCCAGTTCCTAGGCATCTGGATGGTGTGCTTGAGTGACCAGACTGAGACTGGGCTGGCAAACTTGTTCTACAACCTCCCTAAGTTCAAGTTTACACAGCCATAGTTAGTTGTGCATACCTTTAGCAGACCAGTCATCACACGGTAGGTATTATTATTTTCCTCATTTTACAGAGAAGAAAATTAAAAAACAGAATTTAATAGAGGAGAAAACTAAAAAAACAGGAATGGCCATCAAGTTGTATAATGTTATACAATTAGGAAGTTGTGCCACTGACATTTAAGCCTGGGGAGTCTGAGTCCAAATTCCGTGCTTCTAAATGTCACATTACAGGTTTATAATGGACAAATTAGACAAAAGAAATCACAGAAGCACATGTGCAGTTTTGAGAGCGAGTCTGAGTCTATAAAAAGATGGAAATTTTGTCTTGATGTTAAGATTTATAGGCCATTTAGATGCATATAGTTGAGCCTCAGGCCTTTTAGGTACCAGGCAATGTAACTGCTCCTCTTTACCGAGCCAGTACTGGGCACCTGGATCTCCAGGGATCTGAGATCCTGAAAATAGATCAGTCTCTCTGCTGGGATTTGCCTCTGACCTGGAATGGCTCCTCCACATGCAGGGAATGTAAAGAACATATAACAACTAGTGGTAAATTGCCCTGGGGGAGAATACAATTCAGTAGGAAAAACTAAGGGTAACATGCATGAAAGCTAAATCACAATGCATAATTAAATACCAATGTAGCTGCTAACATTCATGAAATGCCACTATAGATGATAAAGAATGCGTTGTTTCATTATTCAGAGGGTGAGAAATTCCTTTGTGATTATGCAATCTAGAAGGAAATGGATTCACTGGTGCAGCCTGGAAGGTATGGTGATTTCACTAACTGGGGAGTAGAGTGGGAACAAGCTTAGTAAGAGAAGCAGGGAGAGCAAAGCTGTGGCATGAAAACTATGCTCCACCTTTTCAAAGGAGGATTGTGCAATATCACTTTTGGAAAACCAGATTACATTACAGTGGTGACAGTAAAGTCAGGAATGATTTAAAATTGGATGAAAATTTTTTAATAAAAATACAGAGCTTTCTGCTGTTTCTAACTTTTGGAGCTAATTAAAACTAGTTCTTTTTATCCAGGCCTTGAAATAGAAGACTGTCCGTAGATGCAGCTTTTAGAATAAGGAACAAACGCGTGGTGGCCTGATCTCCTCCTTTAGAGTTAAAGGATTCCTGCTTTTTGTCATTCTGGTGTGAAAACTGTAAGCTACTAATGACTGGCTCACTTTTAGAAAGATTTAAAGCCCCTTACTAATTTAATTCAGGCCTCAATATTCTAGAGAAGATATGGAAATACAGCAACAAATGTTCTGTATACTTTTTTAACTGAAAAAAAAAAGTTAAAACATAATTCAAACAATGTAAGAAAACACACACAAATGTTTAAAAAATATTTTTTAAAAATCACTCGTCATTCCACCACCAAGAAATTGCCATCATGAATATATATGCTATCATCCTTCTTTCCTTAGATTTATGGATTTGTTTAATTACTTTCTTATAATTTGTATGAAGATTATGGGGTTTCTGTGTCATGTCTCTTTTCCTCATGATTGGAGGGTTGTCTGTGTCCAAACATTTTATTAATCTGACACTTCTCTCTGTTCTCTCTGTCTCTCCTTTTCTCCCTTATTGCATTCTTCCTCTGGAGTACAGTGTGACAATCACAGTGTGTTCATTTCCACATTCAGTACACTCCCCCATAGGTGGGGAACTGGAAGATGAAAGGCTGAGATGGGAGGGTAGCGGAGTTCTGCTGTCTCTTTGAGATTGGGTCCAGTGTGCTAGACCAGAGGTTTTTAACGTTGGTTGAAGATACACTCCTTCCAATGGGGGGATAGAGGATGGAAGAAATAGGATACCATTGTACATTGGATCATTTTACAAATTCATAAGTAGCTGTGAGGATTTTAATTTTAACAGTGTCAACCCTATTTTTCATTTTCTCCCTTTTGCCAGTAATCTTCAGCACCAATTTCCATCATGGCCCTATTAAAAGATGATGTTAATTATAGTTTGTTTTTCTACATATCTAAGGACATATGAGAACTGGTTGATGCACAAGATGAACTTCAGGATTAGGGGCAGTTTGCAGCCTGCATCTGCTGTCGCTCTCCTCCACAAGCTTCTGTTTCTTTCCTTGATTATGAGTGTTGAAGCTTATGCTGTCATATTAAGTTCATCTCCTTCTTTTATTCTTATTGATTGCTTTTGCACATTTTTTTAGCTATTAATGAAGAGAAATGTTTGTATCATAACAAAAGGTTCAGATTCTGCTAATCACTGTTAACTCTGGAACCACCAAGAAATTGGTTGAGACAGTTCTACCCTTCCGGCTTCTTATTTCTCTTTATGTCCACTTCTTCTTAACATCAAAAAGAAGAAATAATTCCTCACTTGTGACACATTCAGAAATTAAAAAAAAAAAACAAACAAACAGGTACAGTAATTCTTAAATCTTCCAATGTTTTAGCCAAAGAATGCTTTTCTTTATTAAGACCATATAAAACAATTGTTTATTACATCCTAATCTGTCACTGAAAGCTTGGCACTTATTTGCAGAAGCCACATCAAAAATAATGGGTACAAGCAATTTGAGGAGAAGAAAAGAGAAGTCTGTTAATTTGTTAGGAGGCTAGCAGACTCCTATCTTGAAAAAATACCAATGTCTTCCTTCTGAACAGAAGCATAGGGCTTTTAAAGAATCTGATCAATCCCATAATCTTATCTTGGGATAACACAATCTCATAGCCCCTGCCTGGATTTGTCTCAGCTTTGCCTAAAACTATCTTATGATCTCTACCTGCATTAATTTCACCTTCAGTTAAATTGATTTTGGGACCTTTGTCCAGACTAATGCCATTTCAGCTAAGATGATCATACGACCTCTGCCCAGATGATTCTCTTGAGCTGTCTCCTGCAGAATAAAGAACAAGAACAAAAAAAATTCCCCTTGGCCAAGCATGGTGGCTCATGCCTATAATTCCAGCACTCTGGGAGGCTGAGGTGGATGGATTGCCTGAGCTCACAGGTTTGAGATCAGCCTGAGCCCAGTGAGACCTCATCTCTAAAAATAGCCAGGCATTGTGGCAGGTGCCTATAGTCCCCGATACTTGCGAAGGTGGGGCAAGAGAATCACTGAAGCCCATAGAGTTTGAGATTGATGTGAGCTATGATGCCACAGCACTCTACCAAAAGTGACAAAGTGAGACTCTGTCTCAAAAAAAAAAAAAAAAGAAAAAGAAAAATTCCCCTGTCTCTCAAAAAAAACACTAGATGTAGGTTTTATTTCTCAAAAAAAGGATAAGGGGGTTTTGAAGAGAGAAAAAATATTTTTATGCATTTTTTTAACCCAAGCTATTCTTTGTGTTATGATCTCTCTCAAGACTTTTCAACTAAAGTACATGTTTCTGAAACACGCGTTAGAAAACATCACCCCCCCAAAAAAGCCAGAGTTTTAAAATATAATTTCAAAAAAAAGTTACTGTGTCACTCTAACAAACTCATCAATTAATGTCCCATTTAAAATAATAACAAAGGGAATTAAAAATCTAGAGTTATGTAAAATAAAATAAATAGTTTTATGCCATGTTGCAGAGGAATTAGAAAAGAATGCACATTATAGGGGGGAGGGGCAAGATAGCTGATAGGTACCAGCCTCTGACAAAAGCTCCCATCCAGAGGGAAGGATAAAGTGAAGAAAATACCCAACAAAGCTGAAGACTAGGATCTCAGCCAAGAAATAAGAATGATATCTGCAGGATACCTCTGCTGAGGCGAGTTGTGACTCCTAGAAGACAATCTACAGGTACATAATACATCCCAAAGGAAGGGTATCCATCCCCTACCCCAAGAAAGTTGTGTTTTTCTCATTGTATTCTCTTCAACTGCTCCTGTGAGTTTCCTACAGGCCAGGAGTGAACTTAGGCCTTATTGTCTCACCCCACATGTGAGAGCTACAGAAAGTGGGGTCTACTCCCTGAGAGGGACCCTGCTGAGACTCCAAACACCCTCTTGCCAGGCAAACAATCAAACTAATGTTTCATTGCCATTTTGAATTCCAAGTACACCCATCCCCCCTTGCCTGCAGAGACAGTGAGAGTAGGCCCAAGAGCAGCGTCCCACCACCACTGTGGGACCAAGCATTCTGTCCCAGCCCTGCAGCTTGAGAACTGCTTGAGCTGCATGTTCCTCGCACGGCTGCTCTGCTGCCCCGCTCTGCCACCACTCCTAGGCACCCGAGTGGGGACCCAAAGGACTGATCAAACTGTGAGTTCCCCGCACCCCACGCATGCCCAAGAACTGTAAGAGGACTGTCAGTTGAGAGGGAAACACACTGGAGTGGCAGTACCCCAAGGCGAAGAGCAACAGCTCCAGCAGCTAGAACAATAAGGCTCACACCCCTCAGGCTTTTCTTCACAGACATGCCCTATCTCTCTGGGCAACCAGACGAAGCCAGCATCTTCTCCAGTGGCAGCCACTGGCTGAATAGTTTTGAGACAGTCTCCAAATGGTGCAAATTTAGCAGAATCAGCGGAAAAGCTCTGGTAACCTGAATAACCAGAGTAGATCAACTCCCCCAAGGAAGGATGGGGCAGATGCAATTGAAGATCTCACTCATAATCAGATGATTGTGATGACAGAAATTGAGTTCAGAATCTGGATAGCAAATAAGATTAACAGAATGGAGGAAAGGAGGGAATTAGAATTTCAAATTATTCAAAAGCTGTCTCAAGAATTCAATGATTTCAAAGATAAAATGACCAAACATTTTGATACACTGAGGCAAGAGGTTGTAGTCCTCAAAGATCTGAAAAACATGGTAGAATCCCTTAGTAACAGAATGGAGCAGGCAGAAGAAAGGATCTCTGACATTGAAGACAAAGCCTCTGAACATGCCCAAGTGCTCAAGGATGTAGAGAAATGGAGAGCAAAAATGGATCACTGTCTCAGAGAGCTCTGGGATATTTCAAACAAAACTAATATTCATCTTATAGGAATCCCAGAAGGCGATGAAGTTGCTTCACAAAGCACAGAGGCTCTTCTTCATGAAATTATGAAAGAGAACTTTCCAACATACCAAGGGATTCTGAAATTCAGATAGCAGACAGTCTCAGAACCCCAGCACGACTCAACCTGAACAAACATCCCACAGTTACATCATAATTAACTTCACTAAAGTTAATATGAAAGAGAAAATTCTGAAAGCAGCTAGACATATGAAAACCATAACCTACGAGGGGAAAAATATTAGAATGACTGCAGATCTCTCTGTTGAGACCTTTCAGGCTAGAAGAGGGTGGTCATTGATTTTTAATCTCCTAAAACAAAGTAACTTTAAACCCAGCATCCTATGTCCAGCTAAACTGAGTTTCATTTATGGTGGAGAAATTAAATACTTTAATGACATTCACACATTGAAGAAATTTGCCATAACCAAATGAGCTCTCCAGGATATTCTCAGACCTATCCTCCATAATGACCAGTGCAATTCTCCACCACATAAGTAAACTCACACACAAAGTTTTGATCAAATTCCAACTTCAACAGTGGCAAAAAGATTAAAGATGTCCACTGGACTTTCGAAAAACTCGATACCCAAAATTATACCAAGCTTATCAATATTCCCAATCAATGTGAATGGCTTAAATTTCCCTCTAAAGAGGTAAAGGCTGGCTGACAATTTTTGGATAAAAAACTCAGGCCAGATAACTGTTGCATACAAGAACGCCATCTTATCTTAAAAGACAAATATAGACTCAGGTTGAAGGTGTGGTCATCTATATTGCAGGCAAATGGAAAGCAAAAAAAGCAGATATTGCAATTTTATTCACAGTTACAATAGGCTTTAAACTAACAAAAGTAAGCAAGAATAAGGATGGTCACTTTATGTTTGTTAAGGGTAATACGCAATACAATGAGATTTCAATCACTAATATTTATGCACCCAACCAGAATGCACCTCAATTTATAAGAGATACTCTAATAG
>NW_003852471.1:1464579-1477381 GCF_000181295.1 Otolemur garnettii | reverse complement strand
TTAGGAGTGCTTATTGTAGGCTTTGGGTAACTTATTTTCTTTTTTATGCTTTCTTCTATTTAATGAGCATATATTACTCTGAAAAGAAAAAAATGTCCTTTATGCCAGTTTATAATAATGATGCATTAATAAGTCATATTTATCCAAAGACTTAAAAAAGAAATCTGGAAAAAGATCAAGAAATGCTTCTAATGCAAAAACTACAAACATTTTCCCAGGAGGCCAAGCCAATAGAAAGACTAAATAATGGATCTTTTATGTCCTCGGCATCTTTCCAGGTGAAAGACAATAAAGATGTTCCTATGTCTAGAATAAAAGGTCAAGGTTTAATTAAGCAGTATTTGAAAATTATTGAATATTGGTGAAAGAAATTTAGAGTTTCACAAAATTTTAAATTTAATTAAAAGTTCAGAGTTTATGCAATCCAACCTTTGTATAGGCTCAAGAATCTCTTCTTCATGACACTTCATAAATGCTCATCCTATTTCTGTTAGAATACCTCATGTTGACATGTAATACCACCTTTTGAGATAGTCTTCTCTTGCTTCACAATCCTAGGTATTAGAAAGTTCTCTCTTGTGTGGGGCTGAAATTGGAAGTTCCTGTAACTTCCATTCATCTATCCTAATCAAGACCTGAAAAGTCTTAATCAGGTGGTAAAAAAAAAATATTACCAGTAAAAATATCCATGCATAGAGGTTAAGAGAAAAATTTTGGAGGATTTATTCTTGTGAAGCCAACTTCTCTTCTACTTGGAAACATTTCTAATATTTGATGACATGTCTCTTTTCAATCCTCTCCTCTCCAGAATAATTATCTTCAGTTTCATGAGTCAACCTTTGTATGACACGATTTCCAAACCCGTAACCATCCAGGGAGTCCTCTTTTACAAGTGGTGCTGGATGGGTCTGTGGACTAGTTGGATCATCTGGGAACTATGTTTCTCATAGTCCCTTTCCTTGTATGGTTAAGGTTAGAGCTGCCAAAAGAAGAACTCACATAAGATTCAGAGGTAATCAATTGGAATCAGTGCATTTCTTAAGAAAATTCCAAGGATTATAACTTTACTTAATTTCTTTGCTGCTATTTGTAGAACATCAACTTTGAAGAAGGAATCATGTAAGGAATTAGATATACATAGACTAATATCATGATCTGTTCCTTTAAAGGAGTGGTTCTCAACCTGCCTAATGCTGCGAACCTTTAATACAGTTAAAAGGGGTCATGACCCATAGGTTGAGAACTGCTGCTTTAAAGTCTTAGAGTTTAGTGATAGAAACAGGTTACACACAACGTGTACTGAAATATAAGGAGTGCTGTAATTTAGGTCTGAGCAGTATACTAAGATACTAAAAAGGAGGAATTTGGCATCTCTGCCTATGGTAGCTGGTTTGGAGGTGGAATTTCATTAGTAAATATTTCAGGTGCACCTTGAAAATTTGTAGCTGTTGAAGGGACAGAGATAGTACAAGATGATGAAAGGGCATCTGCAAAGACTCAGAGCCAGGGACATGCATGCAATTCATGTAGCGAGTAGAAGGAAGATTGGAATGATGGGTAAATGAGAGGGTGATAGAGCAGGTTGAGATATGATAGAGCCAGTCTGTGGGAGCCTTTGGTTAATACAGCATTACAGACGGGCAAGCCTGAAAGATAGGAGTGTCCATAATTAAAATTGCCCAAGTCTCAAAGACTGAGACTGAGCTAAAGCCTCAGAAGAGGGGATGATGAAGAGGTGTGAATAACTGGATTGATGATGTGCTATTACATAAGGCAAAAACTTCTGGAAAGGACTATCGGGATATGTGAGACATGTTGATTTCAACATACATTTGAACCTCTTAGGAGGGATTGTTGGGCATGCAGTTTGCTTTAAGCTCAGGGAAAGGAATTTGAGATATATCTGTTAGAGTTGACATGTAGATGTGTTAAATGTGTTCTTCCAAGGAGTAGTTGCCAAGACGGAATTAAGTGTGCAAAGATTTATTAGGGGAAACACCTCTGAAGAGAGAGAAGTGAAACCAAGAATAGACAGGGAGATCCTTCAGACCATGAGGCAAGTAAGATACCTGTGGAAAGAGAAAAGAAGGAAAGAGGATTGGGTGGGAAGTGCCTCACACACACTACAGCAAGCTCCTCAGAACGTTTTATCCAGGGTGAAGGGCATCCTCAAATCAAAGCCACATATGAAAGAAGCCCTATGACCTACAGAGATTAGCATGCCCTAGAATCTTCACCACAATCAATCAGTGGCTGGGAGCAGACCAGAGGAAGGACGGCTTGGGTGCAGATGTTGTGATTGACCAATACAGGTCAAATATTCTTCCACAGCAGAAAATTTGAGCAGCACATTTGCATGGCTTCCACAGTTGTTAAAATTAAATTTATAGGTGAATAATAATTATTGAAAAAGAAGCATGAACATGTGAAGAAAAGGATTTGAGAAAGACTCTTGAAGTACCATGCATAAGTAATTATGAAGGAAGATAAATCAGTTAAGAAGATTTAGAAATGTCTGGGTGGGGTGGCTCATGCCTATAATCCAAGTACTCTGAGAGGCCAATGCAGGTGGATTGCTTGAGTTCAGGAATTTCAGACCCACCCTGAGCAAGAGAGAGACCTCATCATACTAAAAATAGAAAAAGTTATTTATGGTCCCAGCTATTGGGGAGGCTGAGTCAAGAGGATCACTTGAGCTTGAGAGTTTGAGGTTGCTGTGAGCTATGATACCACAGCACTCTATCCAGGATGACAGAGTAAGACTGTTGCAAAAAAAAAAAAAAATCTAGAAATGATCAGGGGGTTAGAGTCAGGATCTAAGAGCTGAGAGATTCAAGAAAGAGGCTATAGTCAATAGCCTTAAAAGCTATACAGATGGTAAGTTAAATAGATTATTTGAACTTAAGGCTTGGTAAGGCACTGATGACTGTGGAGAGAATAGGCTTAGTGGAGGGATGTGATTACAATAGGATGTGAAACTTTCTAAAGAAATCTAATAGTAAAAAAGAACAGAGGCAGAAATAGTAATGTAAGAGGGACCAGGGATAGAGGAGGCTACCTTTAGCATGGTCTGAGCATTGTTATTGAGGAAGAAAAAGCCATCAAGGAAGAGAGAGACTGATAATGGAACAGGATCTGGAAGAGATGTCTGAAGATGAAAATGAGGAGCTGAATGTGGGAGATGCAGACAAGAGTTAGCTGGAGTCAGAGGAAATTTGACTATATCTGAATTAATTCTTTTTCTGGAAAGCAGTAAATACGGTTTACTCCTGGGTATAAAATTGAACACTTACACAGAAATGTAAATAAAATGGTCACCTTGGTGAAGGAAAATATATCTGAACAGAGATAGAAGATCAAAGAATTGCCAAGCTGTGTCAAGAACCAAGTTGACATCAGAAATGGTAAATACATAATAAATCTAAGCAATACAGTTATGCAATCTTCTCCAGCAGTGCTTGGCAGCTTAGAAGATTTTGTTGAGCAAGCAGATGGTTGGATTAATCATAGGTTTGGGAATGGTAATTTGGATGGGCTCAAAAGATGGGGGTTAGGCACTGGAGGATGTAGAAAGAATTCCTTGTATTGGTAGCCCAGGCTCACCAGGGAAGGAAGAAATGGGGCAAGTGATTTGGGAGATCATAGCACTGTCATAAATGAAGCATGAATTTTGTCCTTGTGGACCAGATGAACAAATGTGCATGTATTTTGATGATATGTAGTAGAGTAAGACAAATTAACTACAGTCTGAGTGTGATGTCAACATTTGGGTATCAGTCTGAGAGGAACCATGTACTCTGTAATTAGCTCTCCTTAGCTCAAGATTTATGCCTGCAATTTAGATAAAGACATGATTATCAACATGACACAGACAAAAGAATACATATTTGAAATCATATCAGATGCTAGCAAGAGCAAAACAAACCTCTCCTTTGTCTGTCTCCTCACAGTAAATGACACTATTATACCCAGGTGCTTAATCCAGAAAGATAGATCCCATCCTCAAGTCTTTCTTCTTTCTCTCACACTATACATTTAACCATTTGCCAGCTCTACTTTGAAAATATATTACTTGTTTTCCGTGTCACTTTAACACCATAGCCCACTGCTTTAAAGGAACAGATCATGCTATTAGTCTATGTATATCTAATTCCTTACAGGATTCTTTCTTCAAAGTTGATGTTCCACAAAAAGCAGCAAAGAAATTAAAGTTTTAATCCTTGGAATTTTCTTAAGAAATGCACTGATTCCAAGTGATTACCACATCATATCTTAAAGAATAATAATTATTATTTATTAATAATGCTGAAATAATATCCTTAACAGTTTTGACTGGGTTTATCAAAGTTATTAAAGTGTTAATGTTTGAGACCACTGCTCAAAATTGAAAACAAAACCCAGGGCTAAGTCTATTGTTTTCTGAAGTGAGGAAGAGCTGTGGCACTCAGACGTTCATTCGAGCAAAGTAAACTGCTAATAATCTATAGATGTTGGGACAGTTTTTTTGAGATGTCTTGGTTGCAGAGGCAAGGCTGTGATGATGCCAGTCTTAGAAATATGTATAATCTGAATGAAAATTAAGCTGGGGAGAGAGAGGAGGAGGAGGTGGGTAAATTCACACCTCGTGGATCTAGTTCACACCACTTGGGTGAAGAGTGCAGTTCCATGTATAACTTGGGTTCAGTCTGTACAAAAACAAAGTATGTGAACAAAATGTGTACTGCCTAAGAGTCTGGGTTTAAATATTTTTTAAAAAGAAAATATAAATACAAGGAACTCTCTGAACTGGGAACTACCAATAAGGCTGCTTTTTCATTTCATGTCTATTAAGTAATGTAACATTGCCCTTGAGAGATACAACAGAAACCCTCAGGAGTGCAGAGCCAGCTCCTTTGATTTGTCTCAAATGAAGCCCAGAGAGCAAGAAGGTAAATGCGTGGACATATTTAACCTGTATGTTTATCACTTCTTATATATTATCAATTAATCTTGAAAACTACCAGTGACAGTGTATGTTCCTTTTCTTGTCTGTTTTTGTGTTTGTTTTAAGACAGAGTGTCACTCGGTTGCCCTGGTTAGAGTGTCGTAGCTCACAGCAACCTCAAACGCTGGGTTCTAGCGATGTTCTTGCCTCCGCCTTCCAAGTAGCTGGGACTACAGGCACCCGCCATAACAAATGGCTAATTTTTTTTTTTTTTTTCAGTAGAGACATGATCTCACTCTTGCTCAGGCTGGTCTGAAATTCCTGAGTTTGTGCAATCCATAAGTCTCAGCTTTACAGGAGTGAGCCACTTAGCCCGGCCACCATAGATGCTCTGATATTCATTTACATGAAAAGATTAAAACTTAAAGGGATTATGTAAATTTTTTACTATCTCAAACGTAGTAAGTGATATATTTCAGAATTGGAACCTGGGTCATAGCCAGTCATGTTTTTCCCATTTGTATCATATGCCTTGCTTTAAGAAAAAAGAGACAACCTCCACTTTCAAGGACTCAATCGGAAGAGACAGAGTGTGAAATGGAAGTTGAGAACAACTCTACCCATGTTCCTGAGATGGAAAATAAAATGTGTGCTAACATTTATAATATGTCTGAACCTCTTACCCAACAACTAAATAAAAATTCAAATTTTCTGCCATGAAGGCTATGTTAACCAGTTTGATGAAAATATTTCAAATTATATATAACCAGCACACTGTACCCCATGACTGCATTAATGTACACAGCTATGATTTAATAAAAAAATTCAAATCTTCTTATATTTTAGAAAGCGACATAATCTCCACAGTCCCTGCCATTCTGGTGCAGATATTTGCTGTACAGAAAGCAACACTATGAAAACAGTGTGTTATAATGAGGGTCTAGTGGGGATCTAGAGAAGGAGCTTCAACATAATTACATAAAAAAAGATATATGGGCTGTGCATGAAGGCTCATGCCTGTAGTCCCAGCACTTTCAGTTCCCAAGGCAGGAGCATTTTTTGAGGCCAGAGGTCTGAGACCAGTCTGGACAACATGGCAAGACACCATCTCTATGGAAAATATTAAAAAACAAACAAACAAACAAAAAAACCCCACTATTAGCCAATGTGGTGCTGTGTATCTGCAGTCCCAGCTTCAGGAGGCTGAGACAAGAGGATTGCTTGAGCCCAGGAGTTTAAGGCAGTCTGGGAAACAGACTGAGGTCCTACCTCTTAAAAAGAAAAAGAGTAAATGACTCAATAATTCTAACTGAATTGGGCATTTTTAAAGAAATGACTAAACTAAACCCATGAAGCTCTATAACTTACATCAAAATATGAAAATAAAATCTAGTTGCTTACATTTACTGAAGTTTTCTGAAAGCCATATACACTACTATACTAAGTACTTAACCACTAACAAACCTGAGGTATAAAAATGGAGAGGAGCATGCAGTTAATAATTTAGTTTTTAAATGCATGTCATAAAGTCCTGTTTATGAACTTTGGACAGGTCACAAATTTGACTCCAGTTGTTTTAAATTCTGTTTAAGGACAAAGACTGAGTGTTACTTTTTTTTTTTTATTAAATCATAGCTGTGTACATTAATACTATCATGGGGTACAGAGTGATGTTTCTATATACAATTTGAAATACTTTCATCCAACTGGTTAACATAGCCTTCATGTCATTTTCTTAGTTATTTGTTTAGACATTTATATTCTACATTTAGAGAGATTCACATGTACCCTTATAGGATGAACCATAGGCATGATCGCACGAATCATCCTCCCTCTACCCATCCTCTCCCCTTCCCCATATTCTTGGGCTAAAATTGGGTTATAGTTTTCCTATGAAAGCTATAAATTAGTTACATAGTAAGGCTGAGTACATTGGATACTTTTTCTTCCATTCTTGAGATATTTTGCTAAGAAGAATATTTTCCAGCTCCATCCATGTAAACATGAAGGGGTAAAGTCTCCATATAGCTGCATAGCATTCCATGGTATACGTACACCACAATTTATTGATCTATTCGTGGGTCAATGGGCACTTGGGTAGTAGTTGAGACCTACTTTATGTTACAACATTAGTCGTGAAAAAGAGGAATGAAACATGGGGAGACCGAGGTTTAGTACAGACAAGTTGAAAGCAAATCCAATTGTCAGAAGCAGCACAGGTATTTTTTGATGTTAAGGCAATAGTATCACATTGTTTTGTGAATGTTCAGAAATAGTGCATTGGATAACATTAGTTTCCTTAGTAGAAAGCACAATAGCTACTTTCATTAAACTAGTTCAAATATAGTATGTGCCAGGCATTTAGATATCATCAAAATTTCAATGTATTTCTATTAGCAGGTTGCAGACATTGCACGGCATATGCAGGATGTTAAATGAGAACTTTGTTTTACTAATTATTTTATTTATTTTTGAATAAGTAAATACAGCACAAAAAAACAAACAGTAGAGTGAAAATTTCTCCTAACCCTGTCCTCCAGCAACCCAATTTCTAATGGGTGGGAAGTAATGTTCAAAACCACAATTCAAGAAAGTTCTCTGAATCTTTATATTAAATGGATAAATTTTTTAATCTCAAAAAAAAATCCTTCTGGGTTTTCGAGAAGATTCCAAAGTCATTTACAGAGGGGAAAAAATTATGTTGGGATCAGACTTTGTGTCATCAACAGTCCAGGTAAAAGAGCAGTGGGACAGCACTGTCCATGAACTTCAGGAAAGGGAAGGGAAAAGATTTTCTATCCAGCCAAGCTGTTCTTCAAATATTAATGCTACCCAAGAGTCTTTCCTGAGGAATCTACTAGTGCATGAAATTCATTTAACCAAAAATAATCAAGGAAATCAGTAGAATTGGTAATGCCAATTAAATATACCTACAATTATAATACAGGGATGAAAGAGAAAACTAGCATGTCAATACTCTTTGTTCTGCCAAAGTCAAGTAACACTCAAAAAATGGTAAATAAAACAGGAAAAAAAATATTCTCTTTGTAATAAGAAACTGTAAAAGGAAATCTTATAAAGGTAACAAAACAGTTAAAACCTAACAAAAGATTAAGAACATTAAATGAAAGCATACAAAGTAAAAGAAAAAGTTTAACTAAAAAAGCAAAGAAAATAGAATGAAAAGTACCCATGAGACTAATTTTATTTTATAAATTATTGTCTTTAGATAAATGATGAGACATCCATCAAATTGGTAAATGCAAATAGGCTTATTTTACTTGGTTTTTAAAAAAATCATATTGACTTACAAATCAAAGTGAAATATCCCACGGGACAACTGATTTAATTTCTTCCAAAAGCCATTTGCATTCCTCTACATGTTCTTATCTTAGGCATATTGTCAATATCAGCTTTGTTTGTGTTTATATTACACACTCACAAAACAAGTTTTTAATCTCTCAAATCTTGCTGTTCTGAATTCGGGTCTTTTGGAGCAATTTAACATTGGTTGTTTATTAAGTAAGAAAAATGAGCTAATGTGGCTTTGGGTGGGGCAGGGAAGAAAAGAAAATCCACTGTATAATTCATTCTTAAATGCTAACTGGTTCCAGGTTCTCTTTTTCCATATCTTACTGAATTGCTTCAGCTTCTTAAGACTGAATAAAAAATCCAAAAAGTGAACACTTTGCAAAAAGGTATTTATTTAATGTAAATTATTTTAGAGTCCTCTATTTCCTTGCTATATAATCACAGGCAAATCAGCAATCTCAACCTCTTTTAAAATGTTTACATCCCTCCTACATTGCCAATAATAAAAATTACTTTAAAAGTCACTTATACAAATCAAAACCACCTTGAGATATCACCCAATCCCAGTGAGGATAGCCCACATTACAAACTCTCAAAGTTGCAGGAATGTGGAGAGAAGGGAATACTTTTACACTGTCAGTGAGATTGCAAACTAATACATCTTCTTCAGAAAGAGGTATGGAGAATCCTCAAAGAACTCAAAGAAGACCTTCCAGTTGATACCGTAATCCCATGACTGGGTATTCACCCAAAAGGAAAAAAATCATTTTACCATAAGGATGTTTGCACTAGAATGTTTATCGCAGCTCACTTCACAATTACTGAGATGTGGAATCAACCCAAGTATTCATCAACTCATGAATGGATTCATAAACTGTGGTATATGTACACCATTGAATACTATTCAGCCCTAAAAAGATGGAGACTTTATATCTCTTGTATTAACCTTAATGAAGTTTAAGAACATTCTCATTAATAAAGTATCATAAGAATGAAAAAGCAATTGTCTAATGTATTCACTACTGATATAAAGCCAGTAGGCAAATAAGTGCATAACAACATGAGAGAAAAACAGAATTAAATTCTAGTGGGAGGAAGAGGAGAGGAAGGGGACAGAGGGCAGGAGGAAGGGGAATTGGCAAGTTCTCACCTAATGGACACAATGTAAGGGTATATGGGACAGCTCCCAGGTGAAGGGCTCAACTACAACTTGGACTTTATCTAACAAACACAATCCACTTAACCTAATCATCTGTACCCTCATATTAATCTAAAATTTTCACAAAGTCTTTTACAGATAACACAGAATGCTGCTACTTCCAGACACATTTTATAGAATTTTTATATTAAATTCACTTTTAAATTAAATAATATTACCATATGGAAAAATTAGAATATGCAGATGAGAAAAAGAAACAAAAGTAACGTCAGCCAAAATTTCACAACTATAGCTACTATCTGGCTACCATAGCAAAGAAACATTCACAACTGTCACCAACCCCATGCACAGCCACCTACCCCCTCTGCACCTCTCTGATGTGTAAGTGGAGATAAATGAAGGGCTGACAAGGATGTGGATGTAGGTGGGGAGAGTTGAAGCAAAGTCTCCAGTTGCATGATAGGCGCCAGCACCAGGGTGCCCTTAGCTTGCATCAGACAGCAGGTGGAGCACAAGGTAAAATGTGAAAAGTATTTTTAAAGGAAAGGTAGTCTACTTAGCCTTTTAATAGAAAGTCATGTGTAACCTGCTAGCTTTCTGTTTATGTCAGAGAATCAGAAATAGAAAACGTATTTCTCTAGAATAGTAAAGCAATGGGTTTTCAATTTGCAAATAATGTATGTTTGATTTAAAAAATAGATAATATGGGAAAGTATAAACAAAAAGAGTGCCAACATCTTTTTATCAACAAGCCTTCACAACACCAATAGTTTTAACAGCCAATAGAACTAACACTTAACTGCAAATATTAGGAAATTACCTGTAGAACAAATGAGCCATTACCCATTACTGTGGCCCTTCATTCTCTTCTCCTTAGTGAGAGTCTCTTAGGCTTGGTTCTTAACCACAATTTACTCCCAATGACATTGTATGATGTCTAAATATTAACAGATTTAACTGTTCCTTAAAAAAAAGATGGCTGGTTGTTACAAAAATCAATCAATGTACTAAATATCCTGCTTTCAGTATATCTAGTTTCATACAATTTATTAATTTTTATAATTTATACAATTATAAACTCTTTCATGCCTCCATATATTTTTGTTTGAATCAGGTTGGAAGATCTTTCTGTTTCCTTCGAGCACTACAATGTGATTTTCAGAAAACTAATCTAGAAAAAAAAATTAAGAAATGCACATAAAAGTTAGCTTTTTAATGTGATTTTCCTTAAAGTTGACCAAAAAATCAATTCATATCATTTCTTCTAATGCATTTTGACATTTGCTCTTTTAGCATGGAGTTAGTTGCCATGTAAAAGCAGATTCTTAATCATTTATGCTGTTTACTTTGAATGTGATTACTCAGAGGAGGCTGGGGAAATGAATCAATACTAACTTAGGTTCTCAAAAAAGTAAATTGGAAATAATTGTTAAAGTAATGCACATTAGTTTAGGCTGCCAAATTAATTTTCCAACACCACTTGTGTTACAAGAGTCTTAATTAGGAAACAACTATGGTTGCCTTTTGCTTATTATGGGTACCGCTGAGCCACCAGCTTCGTACAAAGTCATTTAACTCTTTTGATGTATGTGATTTAATAAACAACAGAAAAAAATCTACTAAGTATTAGTTATACTGTGCGTGTGTAAAGGAGCTTTACAGTTTGGAAAGGGATTTCATGTTCTGTTTCTAGAACCTATTTTCTGTTCTGCAGGTTGTAACCTAGGCTTCCTGTGAAGCTATTCTAGTATGGTGTGGAGTAGTACAGAGTGTGCAGTCCTCAGGTCCACATATTAAGAGACTCACTGATGAATTACAATGCTTCACAGAGAGAAAAGGAAGCAATAAAGTCTGAGAAAATTGGGCGGTGCCTGTGGCTCAAAGGAGTAGGGCGCCAGCCCCATATGCCGGAGGTGGTGGGTTTAAACCCAGCCCCAGTCAAAAACTGCAAAAAAAAAAAAAAAAAAAAAAAAAAAAAAAAAAAAAAAAAGTCTGAGAAAATAATGTTTGAAGGAATTGGAAAATATTTAACCAAAAAAAGGAAGACATGGTATCATAATAATTTAGAGCATCTTCTTTCATTGGAATGTCTGTTATATGGTAAAGTGCTTAATTTTATGTCTCATTCTAGATAGAATCAGTTCTAATGATTGTTAATTACAAAAAGGGATGTAAGTTTCAACATAAGAATATATTGATAATAGAAACAGCTACCTTACCCAGGAGTGAGCTTCCTGAGGGATCACTTAGGTAGGGTGGGGGAGAGTTCTCTGAGGCCCACAGGCTCAGGCTTTTAATCAATGAATCATGAAGTAGCCTTTCCTTTCTGGTCCAGCCCCCACCAGAGATGTTATTACAGTGAGGTGGATATGTCAAAATACACCAAAACAGGGAACTGACAAATGGCCTTCCAGTCCCCTGATTTCATGCCAAGTCACACTTAAGCATTCACTAGAGGACAAGTCATTCCATTGGAGAGCAAGTATGAGACCAAGGTTATCACTTCCCCTTCCAAAAACATAAAGAGAGCATAGCAGTTCATGTACAACCCACCACACTCTGTTGGTCAATCTCATCTAGCGCTCACTGCATAATATTTATTTGGTTTGTACAACATTCCACTGTGGTGAGCTCTTTAAGAGAAGGAACTCTGCTCTATTTATCTTTATATCTCCATAGCTTATCCAAGTTGGCATTTATTAGATACTCAATATACGCTTAATGGAGGAATAAATGAATTCCACTCCAAGCAAGCATTGCCTCAGTGCAGACACTATATCAGCAACAAGATACAAAATTAAATTAAGACACAGTCCTTGCCCTTAAGGAAGGCTCAATAATCAGCAGAATAAATGTATGTGTGAGTGAGTGAGGGCACCACTTTTGGGTAGAGTTTTACCTTTTAAGATCCTTTCAACCCTATAAAGACTCTATAATCTATATGCCGTTCCTCAATTAAAATATCTTAAAATCAAAAGGAAGAAAAACAGACATGGTATATTAGGACATCCCTAGGTTTTTAATCTATTTTGGCCCATACTGTCCAGCTTCTAGCAAATCAAATAACTTGATATGTCAATCCATAGTCAAAATATGAGTTTCTTTTAGTTAATTTAAAGAGTTGGGAGAGGTAGCATGGTGGCTCATGCCTATAATCCCAGAGGCTGGTGGATTGCCCCACAGTTCAAGACTAGCTTGCCTGAGTAAGAGTGAAACCCCATCTCTACTAAAAATAGAAAAATTAGCTGGGCATTGTGGTGGGCACTTGTAGTCTCAGATAATTGGGAGGGTGAAGCAGGAGGATCTCTTGAGCCCATGAGTTTGAGGTTTCTATGAGCTATTATGGTGCCACAGCACTCTGCCCAGGGTCATAGGGTGAGACTCTGTATCAGAAAAAAAAAAAAAAA